>NC_049208.1:15688571-15848571 GCF_013347855.1 Anguilla anguilla | reverse complement strand
AATTCAAATACAGATCATACATTGTAAAAGGCAGTTCGATAAAAATGGGTTGTAAGAAGAGATTTTAAAAAGGCCACTGACTCAGCAGCTCTAATGCTAAAGGAGGGGCTGTTCCTTGAGGCTCACCAGAAAAGGCGTGATAACCTTTAATTCATAACATAGACACTTGGACGGGTAAAAAGGCATTATTTGAAGATCTACGAGGTCTCTGCATCTCATACAGAGCTAACAATTCAACAATATTGTGGCCTGATAATTTTATCGCGCAGAATTACAGTGTTATTGATTTAGTTATTACCATAGTATTTTTGGAGTACAGTGGAAATACAACATTGCTGTGGCCCTATACCAGCAGTACTGTGTTCTGTTCCTTTTACGGTGTAGAATTACTGGTCTCTCTCCTCTGCTGTACCGCAGTGCTTTCAGACCCTGCTTCAGTCGAGCGGTGCGGCTGTAACTTGGCAAGAGATTCTGAAAAGGAATTCCTTTTGTAATTTTGCTTGACTGTGAAAACAGTACATACGCTTGAACATTGTTGACGTATGTAATATCTAAAAGTAAACTCCTAATGTGCCAATGATTAAGAGCAAAGAGAACAGCGATTACCCCCAAATCAACCCTTCCTCTTTGCATTATGGGTCCATTTCACAAAGAGAAAGCCATTACGGCTCAGTTCAACAACTGATACTGCACAGAAATGAAAAGTGCCTGGCCAGATTCCCATCCTGTAATAATGGTTAGTAGTTCAGCTGAAGGACAATGTTTTATCAACGTCTAACAATGTAGCCCTGCTGCACAGCCCAACAGTGATGTTTAGCCCGGCTGCTATAAATATTCTGTTATTAAATATGAATAATGGACGTGACAAAGCAACTATAATATGCACAGTTTCCTAACTGGTTCAGAAATATTTGGTCTGGTCTTAGAAGAATTTATAAATTGTTAAATTGTGCAACATTTAATTTTTTATATGTATATATTTTTTATTTTGGTATAAAAATGAGAACAAATAAAAAACAGCCATCAGCGCTTTCTCAGAACTCAACCCAAGCTATGCTAATTATTGTCTTCTAAAATATTGATATATAGTTAATTGTGATAAAAACCACAAAACTTTCTATATAGTGTCTAAAAGCCTATTGTATGATTACAAAGATGTGATGTTTTGCTACTCAGCTATTGCCACGCTTTTCCAATACATGCTAATTAATTGTTTCATTCATTAAAACTTCAAAAATGCACTGGTCTGGCCAAGTTAACTATAATTTACTGTTTAGCAAATGATCTTTTCCATCTGATTATATCAATTGTCTGTGATCACAAAGTAAACATGCACCTAAACAAAAATGCATGCTTATTTTAAGCAATTCTGAACACAGATTAGACACACTGGCACAATAGGCATAAAGACATCAAGATCACATTATGCTCGAAGAAAAGATATTTGACTGCATCCAGAGTAACATACATGGCTTTGTCAGTCTTATAACACCCATTTACACAGCTGGAAATGTACTTTGTTATTTATACCTTGCTGAAGGATCAAGTTCAAGCCTGCCATCCAATCCTGGTTCTTCCCTGATTACAGATAGCTTTCAGGGAAAACTCCTAATAGGACAATGCTGATGGCGGTTTTTAAATGCATTTGTCCCAACTTCTTTCTCTCTGCACATTTCAGCACTTGTCATACATTTAAAATCTGCTGTAGTTTTTTGCTTATGCAGTTATTCAGTAATCATCCCTTCCCTGGATTGAAAAAAGCTGTTCATCCCCCCTTTCACTGGTTGATGAAACCTCTCTCACGGCAGTTCATTGCATCACCTGCTGAGTACTGTTCCGTGACTAATTGGGTCACCTCTCTTGATATTTTTTTCATTTCTGTCCCCTACTGGTTTTCCTGGCTCATTCAACGGTCACTCAGTCCCCTGACCGCGGTTCGTACAGTAGAGTTTATCGAGCGATAAGTCTCCTCAGTTCACCGCGATTGAAAGGCGAGCTAATTGTTAGCCAGGTTAGCTGCATGAGCAACAACTTCCTATCCCCAGGGCCACTGGTTAAGAGCTTCCACTTGCGCTGAAAACCCGGGTTATTTCTCCCCTGTCCCCTTTTCCAGGTACTCTCCGTGTTTTATAGCAGGTTACACATGCACTGTATGTTACAAAATAATGGTACAGTACAATATTTATGTCTTATTTACAGATATTACAACATAAAAATTCTTACCTTATAACCGTGAGGAGAAAATTTATTTTCTGATACAGGATGTAAACGCTCAGTTTTTGAATTACATGAGCTTTATTATGAAGCACTCACTGGGAACACTGGTTAAAATTGGCAATGTTTATATATTTCATCTAATAGAATTGATAGATAAATAGTTTGATTGAATGAACAGTAGAAAGCACTTTGTAGTTCAGGTTTTTTCAGTTCAGGTTTATTCAGTGTTTATTTGATTTACTGAACAGTTTGTATAGGTATTTTTTAGGGTGTATGTTTGCACTTTGGGTGGGGTTAGGGTTAGGGTTACTTGCAATTTGAGTGTATTTCAATAGATGACAACTCAGACCTGCCTTTAGTTCCAGTGAAATCATTAAAAATCAGGACAGGCACTTGGCTCTGGGCTAAGTGCACGTTCTCAGATGTCAAGGTAATTCATACCACCCACATTATAAAGCATATCAGGTCATTAATTCTAATTTGGTGTGTCTAATTAGACAATGCCTCTAAGATGGTTCGAACTCCACAACGGTCTGAAAAATAAGATTTGAGCCATAACAGCACAGTTCTGGCAAGAAAGACAGGCACTTATGTCTCAGAGAACAGAAAACAGAGAAGACACCTGAAAGGTCATATTCAGTCCCCCATTTCCTCTCTTCGGCAGACTGTGAAGAGCAACGTCCTGGCTGTCATGGAACCCCAGACAAAAGAGCTTTTGTCTTTCGCTTTTTTTCAGAGTTTTTGAGTTGAAGCTTTGCCCCCCACTCTGGCCATCAACAGGTGTCAAAATATAGCAGTTGAACACAATGGGTTCCTCGCAGTATGCTTATTTACATTAATCTTTGCTGGGGGAATTAATTTCACTGATTCACTCAGGAACAGATTTCCCAAGGAACATTTGGAGGGGAGACAGGGATGACAGGTTGCCGCAGAATGTCCCCTAATCCTTTTACTTTTGCTCTATGGTCGTTCTTTCTTTCTATTGTATATGCACAGGTGGAATGAGTCCTGGGTATTGATCTGGCAACCTCCAGAGGAACTGGTTCTGCCTGATTTGAAAAAAACAAACTAGTTGATTGATGTTTTTATGTACCTGGGTGTGGTTGTGTAGAGCACTGCATTAATAGCAAACTTGGAATGCTGTTACTGACAAACAGTGATGGAATTGAAGGCATCCACATGCAATGTATGGACAAAGTATACATTATATCAATAAGAATTATATGGTTGAATGGTGGATCAATTTAGTGAGCAAAAGCATAAAGCATAGGTGTGGAGACTGAGGTTGGGGGGGGGCGGGGGGTGAGGGATACTGCGGGCATTTAGACTTTCATCATCTAAAAAATGCACTACAATGAATTCTCAGTGCTGCCCTCACCATCTGACATGACAGAGGTCTTAGGTGTGTCCCGGGACTGGCCTAGAAAGGAAAGGTGTTGGGATAAAGAGGGATGCTTTTGGAGGGATGTGCTGGAAGAAGCTGTCAGGACAGGGGGCTGACACTGTTAAGAAAGGTGGAGATGCTCACTTCAGTCTGGTACAAACAAATTGGTACTTTCATGCATATGAACTGGGAATGTGAAAAGATACTTTGTACATTGTGTATTTATTTTGGGGCAAGATATCCACTTTCTTGTCAGATATCATGGGGCAAGCTACACCTCTTGATCTCAAGGTATTATTAGTCAATGATGACTTTAAACTTTGTCTCTCCGCAAAATAAAAGAAAATCTGGCTTGCTGGCTCAACCGCAGCCAAGAAATAGCATGTTGATTTCCTCTATACACCCCTTGCATGGAGCAATGGCCAGCTGTATACCATGATATAGTATTGTTAGAACTGTCCACTGCTAGAATTCATAAAGCAAAGACCTCCACACTTAAGCTATGGGCAGATGCAGCCACAAAGATCTCCAATCTCATAGACCCTCAGATAAAATAGCCTGTGTACATTTCAGGTTTTTGCTATTGCATTTGCTATTTATATAGAAGTATATTGCAAGGAATTATTCATGTATTGCTTATAATATTACATATATCTTCGCATGTCTTTCCTGTGTTTATTCTTATGTATTTTTATTTTTATATAGCCATAGTCAAATGTAGGGGTGGAAAGTTTGGGATGGGGAAGTTTGTCAATAAAAATAAAAGGTTGATCATAAAAAATAGATGCATATATGTGTATACAGAAATTCTGTAATTTCTAGTCTAACAGAAGTTAGAAGAAGACGGTTTTCCCCTACCCCTGATTGTAACACAAAAACAAACCCTAACCCTAATTTTGAAGTGTAAACCCTATTTCAAGCCTGAGGAGTCAAAAAAATGTATTTAAATTATATGATTTTGTGATAGATTAAGAACTAAATATCATCAAGGGAATGTGTTTGAAGTCATTGGTTTGAAAAAATGTATTTCACTGAAAAAGACATATACAGGAGGGGCATTGTAAGACAGCAGTGCATTTCAAATAACCACCATAGAGGCACCAACTATATTTACTCCACCTAGGCTTCCTGTCACTGGAGCCTGAGCTGAATCACTGCCAAGCCAATGTCGCCTGGCATCATGTGCTTTCTGCATAATGTTCCACAGGCCATTTATACACGTCCCCTAACCCACCATGCCACTGTCAGACCCAATGCCTCTGTACTGTGCTGACCAAAACACAGTCCCTTCCCCCCGTCCAGTTCCACGGAGCTCGCTTTGCACAGCATCTCTGCTGAGAGGCGAGCAATGCTGGAAATTTTGCATTACAAAATTTTCATTACAATTACAAACACTCAACACACCAACTGCAATATGCCATACACACACACACACACACACGCATGCACACACGCACACACACGCATGCACGCACACACGCACGCACACACATACGCACGCACGCACACACACACGCACACACACACACACGCACGCACACACATACGCACACACGCACACACGCACATGCACACACACATACGCACTCACACACGCACACACACATACGCACGCACACACGCACACACACACACACATACGCACGCACGCACGCACGCACGCACAGACATACGCACGCACACACGCACACACACATACGCACGCACACACGCACACACGCACACACACACACACACGCACATGCATACGCAAGCAACCACACTGTTGGGTATCTGCCTGTGGATGCAGTTAAATACTCAGAAACTGAATCTACTGAAATATGTTGTATGTGGACTTTCTTGAAAATACAATGATACACAGCAGTGGCGTTTAAAATGTATGACAATATCTTGTTGATGTAGTTCATTTCAACATATTTTCGGTAGTTATAATTTCTGTAACGGCAGAAGTGAAATCCACAAAGTTCATTTCGTTGGTGGTCTGATCATGACTAGCCAACACAGTGAGATGGTCAGCCTTCCAGATGGCCCACATTAGAGCAAGTGGCTCTAACCAGTTGGCAGATGTTCATGAGTTGGCTGCCACTGGTGATGTAATTGTTCCTAAAACAAGAGTTTCAGTATCCAGAAATCCAGAGGTTCTCATAGTTTTCTGAGCAGGGAATGCAGTTGATATGAATAAAAAGGGACTCCTGGACCCCATACACATTTTCCCTCTCCTCTGACTTAAACATAAAATACCGCTGTTTTCATAGCCCGATGTATTTAGTACTATAGTAATTGACTTAATTTCTGAACAAACTAAAAAAAATAGCACTGAGCTGTGAGTCATTGTTAAAGACAAATGTTGATTGAATTCAGCGGTATGTCGTGTCTTTGTTGGTTTTCTTTACTGTCAGCAGTTAGACTTTTATACTTTTTGACTGAATTCTTTGAAATTTTAATGATTCTTTGAAATAGTAGAGCTACAAAACCTCACACAGATATGATGAACACGTATGTACTGATGAGAATGCAGTGTCCGATTGTCGATTATGCATGTGTTTGAACGAGGGGGGACACTTCACACACAAATATGAATGAATATATTGGTTCCAGGTCAAAGGTAGTAATTTTCTTACCTGTAACAGCAATCATGCCCTTGAGGGTCTACAAATCCAGACAGAGCAACTGATACAGGAATGAAGGCAACCCTGACATCACTCTGAACTTGGCAGTCAATCACAGACGCCTAGAAAACATGTTCATTTTTATATATACTGTGTACAAAGAGGTCAGACGTTTACAGCATTTATCAAACACACATGGCAGTTATGACGAGCAATGCTGTCACAACCGTACTTTCTAGATTTGTTGCTACAGCAAGGGGAGGTACTATGTCCTACCAAAAAAAATTAATTCAAAACAATATATTTTTTATGAACCAGTATTCCTTTGTGAGAAGAGCTATATGCCAACATATACCACTTCATAAAGGAATGCATTCAATTATTATGTAAAAATAGGCAATATTTCTTACAAAAAGTTCCAGCCATTTTCATAAACAGAATTTGAAGCATATACTAAATATACACAGTAAATTTAAAAAAGAATTTTTATTAATCAAATTTAAGCATTTCATATTATGTAGTATTTATGCTTTTTCCCCTCCTCTGATTGGTCAGCGTGGTATCTAGGCCGTAACCAGGCGGTGAGCGCATGCTGGTTCCAGTCCGGCTGAAGGCAGTTCAGGGAGAGCACAGCAGGAAGCCCAGGCGCATGGTCACAGCAGATCTCTGGACCACCACTGCTGCACAGCACCGCAGTGCAGCCGGTGGGCGGCCCAGGGGGAGGGACCTGCACATGTCGGGGCGGGGGGGGGATGCTCTATTTGGGGCCCTGTCTGAAATAATATGGGTGATAATAATGGCAATGACATTCCCTCCTGCTCCTGACGGCCGGCTGCCCCCCCCCCCCCCCCCCCCAACACACCCCCAGACCCTCACTCCCTCTCTGGGGGCTGCGCTGCTCACAGTTTCTCAGGAATGTTCCATTCTCCATGGAGGAGGGAGGGGGGCGGGGGGGACGGGGGGTCATGAATCTTCCTCAAGCTCCCCACCTCCCGTCGAGGTGATCAGTCAGCATGAGATAACTGCAGCCCACCCTCGCCTCCAGCCTTGGCTCCGCCCCCGGCCTCTCTCTCCGTGCTTCCTGCTCTCTGGGCTGTGGCGAAGGGTAAACTTCATTAAAAGGGGACAGCGGAGACACGCCCTCTTTCAGAGACACCCAGTTTTGTCTTGGGCCTGAGGCACTTTTTGGCTCTCAGCTTACCTTTTTCACCCTGGCTGGCTCACTCTTCACTCCGCACCCAGTTAAAGACGTCTCTCTCTCTCTCTCTCTTTCTCTCAGCTGTCAGAACCGAACAAGATGAAAAGGTTTTAAAACTCAGACCTCCGCTTCATACATCTTTGTATCTCACTTCTTTTATTAGCACAATATGTTTGTCTCGTTTTCGGTTTTATTTTGCTGTTACGGGCACTTAAAGGGATTGTTCCGGCGTGCACACGAATGATCTCCACCCTCCCTTATGTTCGGGCGCGAGACGAGCTCCTCCCGCAGTCTTCCGTTTGTGACTCAATCGCGCCACTTAAGAGCCGCGCGCGGCCGCGACCGACGGGGCTGACACCGAACGCACAAGCGGAAACAAAGGCTGCAGGGGACATTCAGCGTGTCACCACAGTCTTAGAAGTCGGATTCATTTCCACATGTGTGAACCTAGTAAAGCAATACACTGGAACCACGCCACTGAACCGTGGCAACACGGCGTCCCATTGCTTAACGTCAGTGAAACACCTAATGCAGAGAAGAGCATACTTTGGATCATCGGGGTGCAAAGGGTTGAAATTTTAAACTACGAAAATACTGTCATAAATCATACAAGAGACATGTAAGAGGAATTTAAATTTTAAAGGAATATAAAATATAGTGTTTTTTTTTTTAGACCTTTATACTCCCACCCACTATTTACCGTTGAGTTCATTTCCCTTACAGAGGGCAGCGGCTTCCTGAAGTGTTCTGCTCGGTGACGGATCCGGTTGGCTCACGGAGCTGACGGGGGTCCGGGGGAGCCGAGGTCAGAACCGGCTGGGTCAGAACCGGCGGGAGGGCTCCTCGCCGAGGGGGTCAAAGGTCAGGGCTGTGCGTCAGGGATGGCCGAGCTTCAGCAGAGCGCGCATTGTGAACGCGGAGCCACGCTGTGCCTAATTCACACCGCGTCCCGGTCACAGCTGCGAGAAAGATCTCATCAGGAGCCTAGCGAGCATTTTAGATGAACACACATTCACAGCCCTTCTTGTTAACCACTGTTTCTCAGCTGTGCTCCCTCATCTTTATTGTGCTACGGACCCTGGGCATAGTCACGAGCACCAAAACGTTACACGAGCATTTTAACAAAGGACTGAAACCCACGAATACAAATCCTTCTGTGCAGCCACATTCTGTTACTGTGATCCCATTTTTATCTGTAACCCTCCCTGCTTTCCCCCTTCTGAGTGAAGTGGGAAAAACATGAGGGTGAACAGTCTGCTCTCCTTTAAGAAAAAGAACTCAACATGTGTAATGAAACAGAGTACAGTAATCAAAAATCATACTCCATTAAAAAGAAAATAATATCTGTTTTAAGTGGCAACAGTCATGAAATATTTGTGCTTAATATGGTATGCAGGAATGCAATGGTTGTAGTAATTTAAGTAATTATAATCATAATTTTCTTTACCAAAAAGCAACATTCTTTCAAGTAGACTTGATTTTTTAAATAGACCACAGAAACATTAAATATGCCTTTAAACCAACGTTGAATTCAAAGTGCGCAGAAAAATTAAAATAACATGGCCCATCGAGAAAGAATAAAGAATGTAACTACGGAAACGGCAGAGGGACAAAAGAGATGGGGGGGTTTTCACGGTGAAGGAAGTAAATGAAATTGAAAGGAGTGAGTTTGGGAGAAGAGTGTGTTTGAGAGTGAGAAGGGAGAGGGACGACGGAGGGGTGAGAGGCCACCGCTCTTACCCAAGCGCGCAGCGCCCCGACTGTCCTCTTTTAAAACTTCAGAAATGACCGACTCTGACAGGAAAGCGGTTTCAAAAATAACCAAATCTGGATTTCGGTTTTCTTCCTCAACAGGATGTTAATTTTAACCAGGTGTATTCCATTACTTGCAACTTATTTTCTGAATGAGCGGCAACATCGACTTTCCCAAAGAGACATTTCGCGCTGCAGTCTCTTCCCCATAAAAAAACTGAAACATAAAAAGCCAGTCATTATTTATTATTTGGTATTTCCGCTAGCTGCTGGACAAGGCTGGCATAACCTGTCTCCTGTCCTTAATAAATCCTTGCATCTCCATTCCACCTCTTAGGGGCCACGTTTATTGCCCGTCGTCCAAATTGAAGTATTGCTTGCGAAAGGATATTACTCACAACTCCGAACTCTTCCCAGTCTTTAAGGGCCATTTGCTTGTTTTAAAAAAAGCAACTTTTCAAATACAGTATGTGGTAGACAGATGTTCAGACACGTTTCTTAAAATGAAAAAATAAAAAACAACTGACTGGAATTGCAGTGAGTTACAATGAACAGTTGTCAGGGCGCTATTTCTATTTTGCAGTGCAACCTGCTCAAATATCATCAAATAATTTGTGCACACTGAAGCATAAAGTGCCATGGGTGGACAGCATTGTGGTATTATGTTCAGGGAACTGGGCTCACAACTCAACGCTTGTGTGGGATCAATTCCCAGCTTGGGTACTGTACTGAGCAAAGTACCTCACCTAAATCGCGTCAGTTAATGTCCAGCTGCATAAATGGGTTGTTTGCAAAAATGACTGTGCAAGTGGCAAAATGTATTTCAATGATACTAAGTTGATGTTCACAAAATGATTGTAGACTATGGTTTTTGTCTCAAGATCTTCACTGCATTGTCACTGGAATCTCAATAGATCACACAGATCCTAATAATGTGGTAACATTAACTAACGTCTTTATAAATTATTTAATATTATATCTATTAATACCTTAGTTAACATTCACATTATTCATAAATGATCACTAGAGGCATTCTTTAACATTTAATTAATGCTGATGACTGCATTAAATAATGTTAATTAATGTACCCTTATTGTAAAGTGTTACCACGTCTGAACTCTCCATAATACAGACGCTGCCTCAGAGAGGAAAAAAAAAAAGAAGAAAGATACTTAAATCAAAAGATTCACTGAAAGCTTAAAACAAAGGACACAATGTGATAGTAGAGAGGTTTTCATAATTAGCAACAGCTATGTTGAAGATCTCATCTGGGCAGTGTCTTTACGCTCTCTTCTTCACATGGTTGTAACAGCTGGAAATCACACCACTCTAATCTCCGTGACACCTGCTCACAGAGTAGCACAGGCCCGCTTTGATTTGCATGTCACTGATATTCATTATGCTCAATAAAAATGTAAAAATGAAGCATTATTTCCTCTGTGCCATCTGTTATTACGTAACACTACCACAATATGTGCAAATGCAAAAGTGTGCATGTGATTAAAAGAAAGGTTCTGCTCTAGGTTCATCAAGAGCTCATAAAAGAACAAAGACTTACATTTAGAAGTAAGAAAGAAATTATTTAAAAGAATGTGACTTTCTGGTAAACAGTACAATAATGCTTGTAATCGTCTTCATTCAGTACATATTTTGTATAATTTCTATCTATTAAAATGACATTACAGGTGACATTATATTTTATAAGGTGAAGAATTGACATAAATTCAATGTTATAGTACTGGAGAACTTGGGGAACTTGTAACTTGTTTTTGTTAATAAAAATATATATATTTTATGGCACACTGTACTAATACTGCTTTTATTTACAGGAGCGTTTACGCAGTGTCGCCACAAAACGTTGCTTGTTTGTGAGATGGCTGCTTTCTGAGGAAAACTAAGAGAGGGGGAACTGAGGTGAAAAGGGAACTCTGTTATAGTTTGTGAGGGTGCCGGAGTGGAACAGCATTCCTCGAAACGCTCAGCGAGGGATCGAGTTAAACTGCCTATTCTCAACATCCCTGCAAAAAGCCCCCGGGGACCCTTTACTCTGGATGACTGTTTATACGACAGGTAGGGGAGTCGTTGGAGGAGATCCCCTTACACCAAGCTTCACTGACCGTGAGGTCAAGGGAGCAAATGCAGAAGTGACAATGTGGATAATTGCCCCTTAAAGATAATGGACAACTGATTGAGATCAATTACTTTCCTCAGACCCACAAAACACTGCATGAGCTCAACAGCACACAAAGGCCTGGGAACTAGTAAACAAAAGGTAGGGTGGGATTTGCGAGGGTATACTGTGTTAACCTACTTTATAACATCATGTCACACACACACACACACACACCTACAGTACACACACACACACACACACACACACGTGTATTCTTATATGGTCTTCTGATGTCAAGGTCACAATAACAAGGGTTATATAAACTAATTAATAATCAATTTTAAAAATGAACAAAATATTGATCATTAATAATGAAGGAAATGGTCCCATTTATGAAAATTTCCTAATCAGTTTTCATTCATTGTTTAATCTACTGGAAAAAGAAACAGAAACAGGAAAACAAATGCTTGTGGCAATGTAGTTAATTGCAATTAAATCGACTAATTGGCCTGGGGTAGAATTTGTCTGCTTGACATGAGGACACTCCCTTCAAACTTCCCATAATGCTCTGTGTTTCTTGGGAAATCAATAAATCAATCAATAAACACATAAAAATGCCTTAGGGACTGAGATGCCAAATGATCAAATGACACAGTCTGTCAAAACATAATTTAAGCCAGATGTAACTTATTTCCAGTCTAGACCTCAGCATAATTGTCACCAGCAAATATATTGTAAAAGCTGGTACCTGGGCAGCCATTTGCAAACATCAAACAAACACATTATATAGAACATAATATGTTTTTTGACCCAGGACCCAACAAATGTTTGCTTTCAGTGTTGTCACTGTAATTTTGGGTCGAGCACATCAGTCAAAGGTCAGGTCAATTAGAAATATTTTCAGAGGGACTAACAAATCGACATGTTCCAACGCTTTTCAGAATGAAAAAAGACTGCAAAGTTTTATAAGTACTGTTCTAATACTGTAAAACAATGACACATTTCTTCACATGAAGACAAAAAATTTTACATGTCATAGGGTGCCACAGGTCCCTTATGAGGGAGAGAAACATTTATTTTAAAGTAATGTACATGAACAGCTTTGAGAGACTCTGCTGGTAGATGAAACGTTCTCTGCATGAACAGGGATGAGGGCTCATGGAGCATGTTGCTGTCAGTCAAGGCATTTGACTGTGAACCCAGGTGCCCATTTCAAACTATTTCACTACCTAGACTGAAACTAGACTGCGTAACATTTTCATTTAAAATTTGCCACTTAAATAAAACCACAGACTTGTATGCCTTTTCCTCCATTTATTTATTCACAATCCACACCCTACGACATCGCCTGCACGGTTTAGCCCTGTGGCACAAGGATCCCCATTTCTACAGTTCTCTTACTTCGCTGTCCTTCAAATGAGAAAGCCGGGAGCTGGGAACTGTGCTCTTAAATTCAGGAGCGGATAAGCCATAGGCAATGGAGTCAAACCAAAAAAAAAAAAAGAAGACAGAACGGCTTTGATTACAACTAATGTGCACCGGGTAGGCATGGGTGACTGAACCGAGCCTCCAGTAGGGCCTTTGGGGCCTTGAGGTAAACAAGATGGATATCAGGCATGGTTACTCCTTAATTAGACCCCCAGTCGTGAGAAGATTGGCTACAAATTGAAAAATGAAGAGCAGGTGGGGGAGGGGGGCTGGGGGGCGGGTGGCGGTCAACCGTACACACGCCCTGAGAGGGGACAGGACCCTGCTGTGCTTCTCTGAGCTCTTGCCCTCCCTCTGCAGGTGGAGGTGCCACATTTCCCCCCTCCTCCACAGAGAGAAATGGGCCCGGTAAAGTTTTCCAGAAAGCTGCTACAGTTGCTGTTTACTGAGGGGTGAAGAAGCTGGTCAAGGCTCTGCAGACCCTGTGGAAAACCCAACATCTTGCTCCCATTACAGGACTAGGAGCCCCCCCCCCCCCTGCCCCACATTCAACCCCCCCTCCTGACTCCATCGATCACACCGGCAGTGGGACTGAGTGATGGGGAAATCACTGCGCAACCTGGGGAGCCAGATGACCAGAAATAAGAAATACAAGATTTGCCACACACGTGCAAATAATTTAGATAAATTAGGAACAAAACTGTGAGACAAGCAATCTGGATAGTCGCCATGGTGATTTCATTCTTAATGTAATAATAGTAGTAAATGAAGTGGGGACTACAGAAGAACACAGACAATGTTTCTTTTTATATATTAGACCTGTATAAACAGGAACAACAGTGTTTTTTAAGTTCTATTATCGACCCTGTTCAGGTGACTTCACAACCTACATTTGGGTTGTGCAGAATTTCCTTTTTTGTTTTTTGAGGGAAAGCTCAAGAACCAGAAAGAATTTAAATATTGATGCTATTGTCAAAATGCTGCATGACCTATTTTAACCCTTTTGTTTTATAAAACAATTGTGACAAAAATGATGGGTTTCTGGAGTGATTCCGAGATTTTTGAAATGCAAAAGCTTTCACAGAACCTTGACGGCATTAATCATCTAAATGAATCACTAGTGTCACTATTTTAAAAATGAACATTCTTCAGCTAACTCTTCACGTAGCCTTCATAAACTGTACTGTGTATCTCAGATTGGCAAACACCTTTTCTTTTCACAGTGCTGGCGGGACAATGCTGCTGCACAGCTATTGGCTCATCATAAACCTGAAGAGTGGTAAAATGAAAGCCTCGCATACTCCAGTGAGAGATGCACAATGCGCTCTTTGTTCCAGGGGAAAGGGCTCCTGGCCGAACCTATATCACCGACACGAAGCTTTCACTCTGTGCTCTTCCTGCTGTCACTCAAAGTGCTGTCTGTTATTCAACGCCCTTTCCCAAGAGCGCACACAGTAGAGCGTTATTGAAACACATGCATCAGCGCTTCTGAAAAAAAGAAAGAAAAATGAGACATACCTCCGCTGCATTTAACCAACGTGCAGACTTCAGTTCTTAGGCTGAAACAGGCCTCGTCCACTCAGGCATTTCATTTTGTGTTGTTTTTTTGTAAAAGTGACCAGTCAGATTCAGATTGCAATGAGTTTCACAAACAATGAGCTCTTTCCTCTCATTCTGTGTGTCATTCAGTTTAAGCCAATGATCAATTTTGATCAGAATGTTTCAGGTAATGTAGCTGTTGAATGAATCAAGCTCCTGACAGAGAATTTTATGTCACCCAAAGCACAGGAAGAAATGGGATCCATGTCTGCCATTCCCTCAAAAATAATAATATCAGACAGAAAGCAAAGTCACACAAATTTTGGATTTTAATTTTATTTTAATAAAAATAAAATTTTAATTTGCTGTCTAACTTGCAGGGACTTGAAGCATAGATACTTCTCCATATTAACATAACTGGGTGTGCTTTTCTGTTTTTAATATTTATTTTATTGAAACAGATGGCTCCTATTTATGTGAGTATGTCCTTAAAGATAATTCGATTTCTGCAACATCATATGTTTACAGTACTTGTACAGCCAAATTGTATGTTTAAAGTTCTTTGTTGCATGAGCACCTGTGAAACTTTCAAAAAAATAAACATGCCCTTCTGATACATGCTTAGTTTATTCACATGCTAAAAGGCTTTCCTGTTCAGTCTCTTCTCTTGTTTCACCGCTGATGGTTATTGGTTTTTAGTACCGTTATCACTCTGTGCAGCAGGAGGTGTTGATTTTATAGCTTAAAGATACAAAAATCTTCCTGGAAATGTTTGTTTTCTATTGCTATCACAATGTACCTGTAATATTTGATATCGCCAACCAGTTCATATCAATGGTCACGTAACAAAAGAAAAAGAAGAAAAAAAAAAACAAAAGTGTTTGAGGCCACAAAGTTTGAACAAGCACATTAACAAAGTGCAAGAGAAGGGGACATTGCATTAGCCAAATGATTCGTTTTCATATCTTTAAATGCGGCCTTTTTGACAAATACAGAGCGTTGAATTTTCAGGAAAGAGTGTTGTTTTCCTTGGAAAATCTATCTGAAGCTTCTTCTAAGCTCTGGTCCGGCAGGCCTTGATTGGTTGATTTAGCCAAATGAGACTGTGCAGTCAATAGGAAGCCTCCACTCAGGTCACTTAACTCCTTTCATGTCTCCTCACAACTTACCCTGCAGTACAAAAAACATATTTCTCTGAGATATTGTTTTCATCACCATTGATTGATGCCTAGTCAGGCTTCTCTCTTTTACATTAGTAGGCATTGGCCTCAATTCTCCTCTCATTCTTGCTTGTATGATATAATTTTACTTCCTGTAAGAAACCCTCCTTTATATATAGAGGGTTTGATGGCTTTTAGATGACATTACTGAGCTGTTCATCCAGAGGCTGTCTGTAACCTCTTCTTGTAGCTCTGAAATTGCCAACCTGTCCATGTTTACAACTGCAGCATTGGGTCATTGGCAGGATTGTTTGCCTGACTAAGCAACGGTAACTAAGGGGTTGGGACTTTATGAAAGGTCGATTGGAAACAGGCTAGCCTTATGTCTCTGCAATCCTCATTTTCTCAGAGTGGTGTGCTGCTATACCCTGCAAAATAGGAAACATTTAAAAAATAGAGAAGCATTATTGCCTTAGGTAAGACTGGGGCCGCGGAAATATGGCGATAAGCTATGCCCCAGGGTTGAATCTTGACCTGAAGCGGAGCTGTGAAATCTTGGTCTGGCTTATCTTCAATCCTCTCCCCACATGAGCTAGCATCACCAGCCAGATGTTGACTTGATTTACCCAGCAGGCCCCATGAAGCAGTCAGAATCCACGGCAATCCATGGAAGTGAGCAGCACTCTGGCGCAAACCACTGCAGGCTAAGCTGCTGGTCATGCATTTCCAGCTGTGATCCAAAATGGCGGCTGCCTTTTCTCAATAAAATTTATTGAAGAGGAAATGTGGCAAGCTTTTGCTGAGCTGCGGTGTCCTGTACCTGGTGGATGAAAATTTACTGAGTGCCAGAACTGTTCAACAATCTGATTTCATGTCACAACAGCATATGAATTTGAAAGGTTTGGCAAAAGGACAAAATTAATCTGTAACATTTGAGCAGATATTCATCAGTGCAAGCCCAGTACTTCATACAGTTTTGCACTGAGGTTGAACTCATTGGCCTTTGAGAAGGCAAAAAAATAAAAATAAATATATAAATAAAAATAACCTGATGCTTATAATACCAAGTCATTTCAAGTGTATAATAATTTGACAGCAGCGTGAGCGAGCGGTATTAAATCTGATTCTGTTACTGTGTAAAATATATGAACAGTGTATTTACTGTACAATGTGTACATTCATTCAAAATAAAAAATAAATAATCTTTAATATCCATATGGTTTCATTAACATGGATGGAATTTGAGTCAGATAGAGTTCAGCTCTTAGGTCAAAAGCACACTCTGCAGTTTCGAGAAATTTTCTGCCAAACCCAACCCTATTCACAATTGTCTGAATCCTGCGATCAAAGTATTTCATACCCAAGAGTTGGAATTTAAAATGAAAAAATAATAAAAAGCAAAGAGAGCCTTTCCTTGCGCTTGGCACGGCTTTGTGAGAATCCGGCCGGCTGAGCCGATTTGAGAGGATGTGGGATCGGTGTTAGCAGGGAGTCGGAGATAGGGGATGCCCTAGCAGGAAGCACGATAGCGTCGAGAGACTCTGCTCCCAATGACCCAACTGTTACCTTTTAGCGCAGCGAGACTTGTCCTGATAATCGTCTGCATTTGAAAAGGTCTGATTCCGCCCGTCCCTGGGAACCGACCTTCCTTTTTATTTCCTGTCTGCGCTGCAGCGGTCGCCTCTTTCAATTTACGTCCCCCGCTCGCCCCCGCTCCCCGTCTCCGTCTCTGCTCGGTTCCCGCGGATCCAGCTGGCTCTGCGTGGGTTTCCTCGGAAGGCTAAACGGGCAAACCGCATCTGGCTGTCGCTCCGCCAGACGCCGCCTATTTACAGTTCTGCTGATAAGGACCGCACTCTTCCCTCTCTTCCTAAAGAAAAGAAAAAGAAGCGGATTCCAAAGCCTTCGCTCTCTCGACATCTGAAGAGAGAGAAACCAAACCTGTAAGGGGATCTTCTGGTAAAGGGGGAGAGCCATGAATTATACATACTGTGCAAAGTCAGGTTGTGAAATTGAACCTTGGGAGGCAACATTTTCACTTCCTGCCTTTTTTTCCCCCTCTTTTGCTTAATTTCAATTGATTGCTTGTCACAGTACACTTCTTTTGATGCATGGCATCATGGGACGTACAGTATGGAGACCATTGGATTTCCTGTTCTCGTGCAAAACCATAAAATACACAAAGGCGAGTGAAATGTTAGCAACCAAGATGTAAACACTAATCTTTGTGGTTTCCACGCCTCATGAAACAGAGGAATCCTGCCTTTCTCTGGACCTTTCCAGCCAGCATCCCAGGGGATGGCTAAACAGACTTTTATTACATGAGGTTCACAATGCTGATGTTGTCTCTTAAACAGATATTCTGCGGAGGCAGCAGGTATATTAAAGGAACAGTCCTGAATGGGACAGCGAGGACCAGCGAATGAGCTAAACATTTTGTGGAGATTTGTCAATGGATAGCAAAAGGATAACATACAGAATCTTGGAATAAAGTAACATTTTCTGCTCTCTACACATACAAAAAGGTCAACCTCTTTTAATTAAATCTTTGTGGTGTGTGCTTATATAGATATCATACAGTGAGATGAAGTTTATTCTGCATGACCATTGTGCATTGCACACTGAAAACTGCATTGACGTTACATTGGAAATCAGCATGTTATGTATCAACTTTCTGCAAAGTAGACTCCAATTACGCACCTGGCCTTTCTGTTTATCCGAAAATGCAAATCGCATGAGGGTGAACCTTTGATAAGATAAAGGTATGCTTTGGTTTCCTGCTGTTCAGCTCAAATTTAACCTTTGGGGAAAAAAAATGCTTCTCTGTATCCGCAAGAAGTATGTCTTACAAAAATAAATGTTCCAGGCCCCAGCGGTTCACGGTGTTCCATATTTATCCGTATGGTTTCATGGTGTGCGTTGGCAGACGATGGCGAAATCTTCTTGCTTGGCTGATTGGGTTCAGAAAGGACACTGGGGGGGGGGGGGGGGGGGATGGCAGAGGGGTGTCAGACGAGGGCCCCTCCGCGGGACGTCCTGTCACACCAGTGCCCCTTCTTCATGTGAAGAGGCCAGCCCATTTGTCAGACTGTAGATATGTGGTTAGCTAAGAGGCATTCATTGCATTCCCTCACTCGGTCAGGCCAAGTTGGTCTGCTTCCCGGTCAAACAACACACTCCGGATTTTCCCCGGACAAATCAACAACTAGGCATACCTCATTGTTGAGTGAGGGGGGTGGCTGTTGAGGTTGGTGGAGGAGGTTGTCCGGACAGCAAGGGGTGCATTTGGTTTGGGTTGAAATGCAGTCACCTGGACCTGACTCTGTACTTGTTGTCTTGACAACAGACATGCCAGACCAGTTGTCATTGCAGCAACCTGCTGATCTCTTGTGTAGAGATCTACACCAACATATGTGTAGCTAAATTTTACTGATAAAACATGCCCGTTCATTATTACAACCAATGCAAGGCAAATCCATAGACTAAATTAGGCTGTGTTTGTGTTCTTTTTTCCATGAATGTATGGATAAAATGCTTCACTTATCAACCTCTTAACCTCTTCATTCTGGACGGGAAATCTGTCAACTGGTCAGATATATGTGTGGGGTTTCTGCTTTTGAAGTTGTAGGCAGTGGAAATCATGTGAACCATCATGTACTGTTAAGTTATTCCATGTTTTAATGCTGATACAGTCATTTGATTTGAACTATCCAGAAGACATGTAAGCATGCTGTCATTGTGCTGTCATCCTTTTCATCAAAAAATAAATTAATTAAACATATAAAAAGCCAGGAGGGTAGGGTTCCTCCATGGTGTATTAAAAGATAAATATGCTGAGAATCCGTTATTTTTATAAGATAATGGTTAAGATTTGCGCTACCAGTATTAGCGGTTGGCCTGCTTCCCAGGCCTTGTTTGCATTGACGTCTGATGTCTGTTTACAGAACAGCACTGTGGGGCCTTTCTTTTATAATCCAGAGGTGACATATTTCTCTGGTGCAATAAACCTACAGAGAAGACTGAAGAGCTGCCAGCACCCTGGCGGAGAGGCACTCCCTCCGCGCGCCGTTTCGCCATGGCGACGGACGGCGAACAGCGGTACGCCGCGGCGATGTCCCGGCCCTTGTTCCGCCAAGAAATCCTGACAATGTTCTAATCGCCGGGAGTCCTCGCCCAACCGATCGTAATTGCCGTGCACGCCGAGCGCCGCGCCATAAATCACGGCGTCTGAACCCGGCGGCCCGGCGAGACGCAGTCTGCCGTTCTCTAAAAGAGCACAACCATAATTTCAGCGGAGGTCTTTTTTTTTTTTTACGGCTGTTCCCCGGGCTCTGGGAGCGCTGGCAGAACCCAGACGCAGGGGCGGCGTGTTGACTTTGGATTTTCGGTTGTTTCCCTTCGCCGCGGAGGGAAGGCTTCGGTGGTTTTTATGGAGGCCTCGACTGATATTTCGATTTTGACCGCATTCCTCCGTTTTGATGTCGGCTGTTTGCAGCTCGACGTCGGGTCGTGACACTTCGAGCCAGGTGCCCGAAATTGGGCGTGCATGGACGGTGGGCGTAATTATTTACACAAGTATATAAATAGGTTATGTAAGTAGTAAGACAGAGGAAGTCCATAACTGGTAATGTTTTTTTCCCGTGAACTGAACTGAGGCAAGGTCGAAGAACAAGGGCTATTGTTTGTAATGCCGCCCATGTTCTTTGCAGACATTCAATTTGCAGATCAACACAAAAGCAGCAGCTTCTTCTGAAACATGATATGACTCGTTTTTAAAGTTGTGTTTACTACTGCCAGTGTTTTTTTTAACAAGCTTTGCAATCCCTCCTCCAGCTCTGTGTACTGTCTATATTTCTTAACTCTACTCGCATTTTGAATGGAACGTCATTTTTTATTTATTAATTTTTTGCTGCTCCAGAGAATTAAACCTTTAGGGGATACATGTTTTTACAGCACAGACAATGTATGAGTCGTCCCAACAACAACAACAGATAAAATGATTCAGACAAGCAACAATTCCTCAAATGCCCACTCTCTTCCTTTGCCAAAATACCCAGACCCTGTGGCCAACTGCTAGGTAGGCGATATGACAGGTTGAGAAGCAGGAGACCTTCGGTTTATGTAAAGGAAAAAGAAAGAGTCTGGAACACAGCCTACCAAAGCAAGCAAAGAATTAACCGCAAGGATTCGGAGGGCATAGTTTGCCCCTGGAATGGCCACATATCACTAAAAATGGATGTAAGAAGCCCAGGAATGTGACATCTCAGGCTGAACACACAGATGTTTTAAAAATATAAATATAAACATGTTAGCAAAGAGATCGACTTTCAAATAAATCAGGACAGGATTACCAAACTAACGCAGATGAAGCATATCTGAAGCAAAATTCCATGACCGAACAGTGTCTTTTTTTAACTGTGTGATTGAAATTTTTTCTTTTTATATTTTGCAGGCAAGCCATTTGGAAGTAATTTCTTTGTTAACATGTATATCATTTTAACGGTCATAATTGTGGGTTAGACTGTGAGACCATTTGCAAGGTGCACACAGAACAGAAATTCATGCTTGCAGCCAGCAAACCACTCTCTTTTCTCTCACTTACAGGCAATTGAATTTGTGGCATACGTGCTGTAGCCGTAGCTTGAAAGTCGCAAGTGCACGTGCATATGTTTTACATGACAAATAAGCATTTTTTTTTAGCACATTTGGATAAGGTAGGTCATAAATGAAATTATGATGTTTAAAAAAAAAAAAGAAAACTAAAAACATGAAAAAGTTCCAAAGAGTAGAAGTGAGGAGGGAAGGGTTTATATGGCGAACACGTTGCTGGCCCACTTCCTCGTGGTTTACCCTGTGCTGACCCCATATGGAGTAATAGCCTGTGCCTCAATCTGGTTTGATTTAACCCCCGCAAGACCCCTGAAGGTGGGTGGTAGATGATTACACGTGTTTTGTATACCTGTGCGAACCCTCGTTAAAATCTAATTAGGCCAACCAAATAATAATTCCGTCCAAATTAAATCATCCTGTGTAGCATAGGAAAGAAAAAATACGTTTCTCTCTATTTTAATATTAAGCTAATGTGGATTACGGTGCTCTTGAAAGGATTTTTTCCCCCTCTTTTCTCACAGTACAATGGGGTCCCCGCTGCCCAACAGATGCTGTTAAAAGTCCACAGACACAATCTTATCCTCCAAGGCAGAGTTCAGCGACCGAATACCGCTCCCCAGTGCGGACGGTGGAGTCTTTTAGCCCCATTTTAAAGAGACCCATTTATATACACACTGTATTAGGGTTAGTGATAAAGTGAAAGAAGTAATTGTTCACAGTCCAGCAGTTTCAATATATAAACTATGTGACCATCAGCCATGAACTGCCCAGCTGCTAACAATTTCTGTTGCAGATAATAATCAAGCTACATGCAAAACAGCATTCCTCTGACAGGCATTAGACTGCGGCCCGGGCAGTATGGGATTTGAGACGTTTAAAAAATGGTTCGTTTAGTTTAAATAACCTTGGGAGAGAGAAAATGGAGACCTCCATTGCTGAAATTTAGTTAACCATCTTGCTTAAAGGAGCATGCTGAAGTCAGATATCTAGATTAGAATAATTACTGACACACACGCTGTCACTCACACACACACCTACACAAACATACGCATACATATACTGTACATACATACATATAGACTGATGCACAGTGTAAATTATTTCCATGGTTGTGTTTACAGTTTTAATAAAAAATTCACACATTATTTTCTGGCTAAAATTTTCCAATTCAGCATACCACATTCATCAAATGAAATGGAGTTTAACTTGTGATTCTATTGGAATACTTGGTATGCACAAATCATAACTGAAATTCTCTCAAGTTAAGTGGGATTTATTGATTATCATTAATATGTTCTCAACTTAAAATGTAAACCTAAAATATCTTTTGTATAAAAAATCAGAGCCTTTAGAGCTGTGTAAATATCTATTCTCAATGATTATTATTTATTGTGATTGTGTATATTAAATTTTGTACCATGGACATCAGCAGAAGAGACTGCTTCATCCTTCCCTCCTGTCTCAGAAACAATTTCAGGACGTTTGTGATCCTATAGTGTGTGGATCAACAGATGCCAACACACTGATGACAGCTAGCGGTGTTTTTTAAATTGTATTTTTAAAAATGAGCAGTCAGCATTGACCAAATCTGTTTAAAACTTTAATACTTCTATAAGACCACCCATAAGGTTTATGGCACTGCATGCATAAAATCTATTGCCTAAACTATTATTCATAGTAGTGCTACTAATAGGCTAGTTCCAAAAAAATAAAATAAAAAAGTGCATTAACTGTTAGCTTTACTAGTGACACTGCACCCTTTTTAAAATTATGATGAAACGAGCATCTATGATATACTTTCGATTCATTTTACATTTTGTACAGTGTGGGATTCCTGACAAACTAATAATATAAAACGCATCATCAAAAAAGAACTTATTTCCTACATATCCATTGGAACAGATAGCCACCATTTGCCTGAACTAGTATCTAGCCACAGGTCTGCTTGGCAGGAGAGCTCCATTTGTCAGACTCCAATGCAGGACAACATGGCTGAGGCATACAAGCTTTTCATTCCTGTGGTACATCAATGGGAGCAGGACTCTTCAGGTGCTCTGTTTAAAATAATTTTTAAAAAGCAGTTCCCATAAATAACACAGTTCTAACAGGATAGACATTATAGGCAAGTTATAATTGTGGAATAGTATGTAATAATAATAATAATAATAATAATAATAATAATAATAATAATAATAATAAGTATTATTATTGTAAGTATAACAATAATAATACTAATAATAATGATAAAAACAACACTTATTATTATTACTATTCCTCTTCTTCTTCTTCTTCTTATTAATAATAATAATAATAATAATAATAATAATAATAATAATAATAACAACAACAACAACAACAACAAAAAAATAATAATAATAATAAATCATAAAATGTGATGCACATAACACAAGGTGAGGAGATGCATTGGCTAGACTGTGGCTCTCGATTTGTATTTGTTGCTTATTTAAACTCTTGTCCCCCCCGCTTCACTACCCCTCTCTTCCAGATTGAATTTTGTAACCCTGAGAGACCCCCAGGGAGGTTAAAGTCATGTCAGAGGGAGAAGGTTTGGTCTCTGTACCCCCCTCCCCCCCCCCCCCATCTCACTCTCTGCTCTACTTACACTCCTCCTCTTTTACAGTAACTATAACTCAGCAGTCTACCAGGTTGAATCCCTCCCACTCCACCTCTTCTAATGCTTCCCATTGGCCCGTCCTCCTCCTCCTCACTCCCTGAACTATCGCCATAACAGTGACTTCTGCGGAAGTTATCCCCCTGGGAAGTGAGGGATTGTCCAAAAGTGAAAGAATAAATGTTCCCAAAAGGGTTTTAACACGATACACTATTTTTGTGTTATAAATGATTTTTATATTGGCTCAAGCACTGTAAACATGATCCTTATTAAGTGCCCTATGAATATGGTTTGCAAACCTATCCGTTTTATTTATTTTTTTGGTCCTCGAGTGAAGCAAGATCCTCCGGCATTTCTGTAATGGCTAATCCATCCTAATTCTTTTGAGCCACCGCTAGCTCTGATGAGACTGTAAAGGTATTGCATTTTTCAATCCCAACATAGGAAATACCATAAAAGTCCCTTTAGGAAATACCAGGCATTTTTATGATTTATGGCAACATGTCTTTATGAAGAAAAAAATTCCAGGTTAAAATGAAATAAATATTTCTCATATCTGACCAAAACTTGGAAGCGGAATAATGCACTAAATTGTTTTCTTTTTTAAAATTTGGATTGATACTTCTGTGGGCTGTTTTAACACTTATTTGTCACACAAGCAGTCCACGTTAAGTTTGTTTTCAGATGCGAGTGTGCTACACATATGGTTTAAAGCAGCACCTGTGTCACATAAATCTGTAACAAACTCCCCGAGCTGTATGCTACATTTCTAATAGCCGTCTCAGAGGAGGGAGGGAGAGGGGGTAAAACAAAAAATGGCTACTGTACAGCGGGTAATGGGAGTCAGATGTAGAGGGGACGCGAGCGGGGATCGGAGAGGGTGTTGCTGCATGATTTGCACAGCAGAAAGCCGGGCAGACATGTCGTAAATCCGGCTACGCGGGTCCCATTTTACTCGGGAGAGGTTGAAAGAAACAATTTTACCTTTTGATTAGTGAAAAGTTCCCACTACGGACGGCAGCACACCTTCCGGAAGCGCGGTTTCCGGATGTGAGGTTCCTGGATGACCGAATGGGAGACTGTCTCCATGGCACAGATTCATCTTCTGCCTCAAGCAGTCTCAGACGATGCAAAAGTACTTCCCTTTTAACTCTGTAATACGTTTTACAAAAATAGCACAGATTTATGAGATAAAATGATCTGTAAAACATTATGTTTTATTCATAGGGAATTGTTTTGAGCCAGTTGTGTCATAATTGTCCAGATTGAAGGAGAAAGTGATTGGCCTGTTGAAGCAATGATGAGGATCTCTGACCTGCAGTACGACCCAGGGAGGGGTCACATGACCCAGGGAGGGGTCGCAGAATAGTTAGAGCAGATACACGTGTTCATCAGGCAGCTGTGCTGCAACGCGTGCACAGTCAAAAGAGAAGGGGGGTCCTTTCTTGAAAAACACCCCCGCAGACATATTGATATCTACCCCCTCTGCCCCCCCCCCCCCTTTTAAAGACTCCCAAACATTACCAATTGAATTATATCGAGTGTCTATTTATGTTCCTCAGAAATTGATGGCAGGGAATGCAGCGGACCACCTAGAAATGTGTGTGTGGGTGCGTGTGTGGGGGGGGGGGGGGGGGGGGGGGGGGGGTTAAAGTGTGGGGGCATTCAGGGGGTGTCAAGGACCACGGAAATGCAGGAAGTTACTGGGGATTTCAAAGAAACACCCTGGGAAGATTTATAGGGGGGTCTAATTCTTCCGGGAGCAATTGTCCAAATGTGCTGTTTTCTGCCGAAGCAATTACAGAACCCAGAAAGACACAGAATAAGATGGATTTTTTTTCTTTTTTACACAAACATGTTTAACTGTACGGTGGGAGTAAGAAAAAAACACGGCAGTCGGACCAATCGCTGCAGGCCCTACATCATCTTTATTGATGCACTAAAATCGGAGCTTTGGGGGTGCTCCGCTCTGAGGACTCCGAATGAGACCCAGGGTGGCCCGTCCCACTTTGACCCGGGGGGCAGGGGGGTTAAACCCAAAAAGGATCTGTACTTGGGCCATGGAGAAAACCTTTCCTGTCTCGAGCCTCCTCGGTGGCTGGTATTAAAACTGGGTGAATTCTCTCCCTCTTCCCCAAGGTTTGGGCAGGATCCATCAGCTCAGCTGGGAGGCGAGGAGGCCGGTTCTAGATCCACAGGGAGCGAACAAGTGTGGGGTTCGTTCTGAAAGTGAGGCGCAGACCAGGGTGAAACCAAACCTCCCAACTCCCTAACCACACACTGAACCATCCGTCACCCATTTTGTTGGAGATGGATGGTTCTTTTTCAAGGTTGTTTTCTTAATAACTTGATTTCAAAGTTCGCATGAAAAGTAGTTGTTTTTTTGTGGAGTAAAATGGCAATATGCAGAGACTAATTCTAACTTTCCAAAGCGATTGGGTATCTGGGCACTACTGCTTTTTTATTTGCGTTTACTGCTTGAGCATACATTTGAGAAAGTTCTATTTCCTGCATAAACAGGAAATTGTAATTCTCGACAGAAACCCAGCAGATTTCATACTCTTTCATCAGAGATGCCTGGGTGCATGAGTGTACGAATAGAACCTGGGTCATAAAGAAATACAAACTCTCTTACTGTAAACATCACCACGGTACTGATCCTGATCCTAGATCTTGAACACACTGTGTAGTTTAGGACTGAGCATCTTTTCTTTTACCCACAAAGGCAGGAGGGTCAGTCTGTTCAGCAGTACAGCTAATGCACCCTGACACATCTATAAGAGCACAATAAATCCAGATGCTTTAAACTGCAACAGCGGGGCCAGCCCTCAAACGCGAATGTCTGTGACTGACTGAGTGACTGACTGAGTGAGTGAGTGATGAACTTACACCATATGTCGGCCAAGTTATGACGTCACACCATTGGTCGGCCGGTCCAGCCATATACTAGGTTTTGACCTGGTCTTGTTTACTGTTACCTTTGCCTGTTGATACCTCATTCTTGCATTTGTTTTGGTTTGTTTTCATTTGGTTTGTTTTCATTTTTCTAGAAAGTCCAAGTTTACAGTGTTGTTAAAAGAAATGAGGTGACAAACAGATGGAGGCATGCAGTTATCCCTACACACAGACCGAGACACACACACACAGACATGCACACACACACACACACACAGAAAATTCACCCATGTGTTTCTCTCGTTCTCAAAATCTTAACGACTATAAGTCACCTCCAATTATGAACCTGGTCCATAACCTTTGCAAGGTGATAATCCAAAACTGGTTGTAAAGTGTCAGCACCATTTCCCTCGGGATAGACACGTCGTAGACTGGATTATCAGTGTCATTTATTGCATTTTTTATTGGGTTTGTCACATATAATATTTCACTCACGGCCTTTAAATATCTATCCACTGTTAAACAAGCTATGTGTCATTATCTCATAAAGTGCACCTTTAAAGATGGCTCGAGGTAACTCAAGATAAAATGGAGGTTGCAAAAGTCATAGTTCTGTTATATTTGCATGTAAGCTGCTGCAGTACAGCCATTAGCTCTATAGCCATCACAGAAATCATATTATAAAGATTATTGTATATGCAAGGCCCAATTCTTAGAGTAATGAGCTGCAAATGTTGCTGCATTCACATTTTTAGCCACTGGCTAGCAATCGATTCAAAATGAGGTGTCTGGTGGGGAAGTGCAGGGTTCAAATTTTTGGGCGTGGGGTCCGGTGACTCCTGAGATGGGTAGGAGTCAAACCCTGGAGCTTCATGCTCTCAAATAGTCCCCTGACCCCGACAAGAGTTCATAACCTTAATCCAGGCAATCTGTTCCAGACGCAGTAAATGAGGCCTTATTGGATCCAGAGCCCATGTAAGGTCTGTGTCTGTGACAGCCTCCCTTTAAACTATTATAATACCCTAAGAGGGAGAGCTGTGAAAAAGATAATCTGACAGCCCCACTGATCTTCTTCCTCTCCATAACCTCTCTCTTCCCCTCTTTTTCTAGGTCTCTCTCTCTCTCTCTCCATGTTTATTTCCTTTCCTCCTCTGTAATTACCGTTGCATTAAAATAATTTAGCAGATACTCGTATGTATTTAAACGTTCAATGCAAAGGGCGTAAATGTATATAACGTAACAGCAACTACAGGTTGCCCATAGGACACTTAGAATGCCCATCTCTCTCTCTCTTTCTCTTTCTCTCTCTCTCTCTCTCTCTCACCCCCCCCCCTCCATAAAGGCTGATTAAACAGTGGGACAGTGGGCAGAAAACCCCCCAGCCATTAGAGCACATTTAAACAATGATGAACTGCAAAGTGACGCCGTCGGAATCATGCCTGTAAAACAGTCTGATATTCATTTGAGTTCCACTCGGTGACTCTGTAAGAAAGATCATTCAGTCACTGAGTGCCCGCTCAGAGGGCTGGCCACTTTGCCCGTGTGAGACAGGAAGGCTAGCTGTCGGCACCTTCATCTGGCTGCTGTTCGCCTCGCATTACCCAGTACGGGCACACTGACAGACAGAGGCGGGGAAATGGTGTTCACGCGCAGGAACTCCGACAAACAGAATCTCTGGATATAACCCTGGAGAGACACTGTCACCCACTGCAGGTGAGCGAGGGGAGGCACTCCAAAACCACAGAAGGCTCTAGTTTATCATGTCCCGTACTCAGACGCTGCCTGCAGAATGTATGTGTAATGAAGGAAGATTGACTGGCTGTTTTTCATAAACGATTGAAAGCCTACCTCAATTAATGCTTATATTTATGAAATTTACTAATCTTTCCTTTGTTTTATAGGTCTAGAGGTAGAACCTTGATGGTGGAACTTATTTAATTGTAACTTCTTTTCTATCTCTAGCTCTAATGGTGTTGCTTACCATTAAGTCACTTTCTAAATTTTATACATAGATTTTACATTATTTTAATTTTTTACTTTACAATAACGTTTAATTTTATTTTTATATTTAATTTAACAATTTTACAGTCATGTTTTTCATAACTTTGCATTCAACAAAATATAAGCCATGGAATAGTAATCTCATTGAAGAACACTTCATGCTATTTGAAAATGTCCATTTTGTTGTGTACTGTGCTTGAAATGCATTCCTCAGACTTCTCCGCTCTCTCGCTCGAGATCTCCCATGCCGCCTCTGACCGCGCTCTTCTCTCCACGGGACAGGTGCGTCCGCGCCCGCGTCTCCACCCCCCCCCCCCCCCCCCCCTCGGCCGCTCACATTCCTGGGCCGGGGCCGGGGCCGCGGTCCAAACACGTGCGCCCCGGACCTCGGCGCATCTCGGGGAAATTGTTTTACGGCATGACGCCACTCCTGGGGCCGAGGTACCGCGGCCGTCATCGGGGAGATTACCGCGGCTGATTTACGGCGTATATTACGGCCCATATATCCTCTTTATACCGTCCGAAAGGGAGAGGGTCCACTCCCTGCTGCGGGGGATAATCAGATTACTCATGTTGCTATTTTCTAACTCCTATGTGTCCCTGTGTCACCTGCATGACTAAGGTCAGGCGAGCTCTCCTTTAGGCGACTGGAAAAATAGGCAGGACACGGAAAAATAATGAATTTCACAGCTCCCCGACCCCCGGTTTCCCCAAACCCCAGTGTACCCACATGTAGGTGCATCGCTGAGGAGAAAAAAGAAGCAACAAAAAACAAGAGAAGAAGATTTACAATAATCATAAATCATTGGTAGAACCTTGCTTCTGACAGGTGAAAAAATAACAGCTGCCGTACGCACGACACGACTATGCGTTCTTCCACGGTGTCATGTGACGGGGCCGGCAAACCGGGTCTCCATGGGGATGAGCGGCTGACTGACACGTGGCCTGGCTTTTGGGTTCCTGCCCCCGCACCTGAACCACACACGTAAAACGGAGGACTCCAGGACCAGCTGTTTATTTCTGAAATATGCCATTACAGTTAAATAAAGCAATAAAAGAAAAGACGTCATTTGTCCTCATTCCTATCTTAAAACGAAAGCACCAATAATCACCTGCATGGAAATGAGAATTTCAGACAGATAAGGCAGACATATCCAGCTAATATCCAGCTAAAATGCAGACACAGATACATTTTTTCTCTACATTTTCATAACAATACTTTTAAATGCTGCAATGATATCACTTTAAATAATAAACAAATAACTTGAATTTCCCTTTCAGTGATTGTTACAGTCCACAAAAACGAATGTATAAGACCATAGCATTTTGTAACTGTTGTGAAGCTTTAGTGTGATCACTGCAGCTGCAGTGCTAAGTTGCTACATATCATGCATGCCAGAGAGCTTCTACTATTCCACACCCCCTGTCATCGGTCACAGCACACCTGATCATCAGAACGTTTCAGTGGATGAAAGCAGAACACTGGTCTTAGGGACAAGTTCTGACGGAGCCTCATCTGTGTCGCAGCCCAGCACAGAACTTTTGGTGCAGCTCATCTTAAGCTGTGCTTGGGCTCTCCGGCCTGGAGAGACAGGGCTAGATATCAGGCGTAGGGGTTGACTCTGGGGGACGGTTCCATGCCCGCGGCGTGGAGAGCGTGTGCTGATCGCTGATTCGTGGAAGGACACGGGGTCCTTATTAGTCACGGTCTCGCCGAACACAGCCTCGCCATGTACCTCTGTCACCACCCCACCTGCAGGGGTGAAAGAAGCTCTCACATCGAACATGGTTGACCGCTTTCCCCCCTGCTCGCGGATACGGGCGGGCCTAAGCCAAACCATTTAGCGCACGCCGTTTTTTTCGTGCCGCATTGTCCTTTCGCCGGTGACACAGGTGATGTCATGCTCGGAAAGTGCAGGCCATTAAAGCTGTCAGCATGTCCCCAGACATAACCGTTCATGCAGACAGGCCACGCTTGGTTTGCTATCGCAGGCCATATTTGAACAAGCGCGGACTCCTCCCTGGCGGTGTCTGATCAGGATTTCAGCTGCTCTTATTTGTAAAATAAGTTAATCTTATGCAAGGTGAATCTTTATTCACACAGACATGAGTGTCAATATTATATATGATAATACTGTATATTAAATAATGCAATATATAATATTATATAACTACATTCATGAAAGATCTGAACTTATATATTCAGATAATATAATATATTTCCTTAAGATGAAGCTAAAAGATTCAAATGTTTTGCATATTGCCTTTATCATTGAAACGGTGTTGCGTGCTAATGCCAGTCTCATATGTCTAACTCTGTAGCATCACCACATGTCCGCAAACCAATTACAGAGGAATTACCAATCAGGTGGACTACAACAAGCACTAGTGGCACTTATAAGATATGTAAGCCTATGTTTCAGGCTTGTGATATTTTCTTAGCACGCAAAATGCTCTTTTGAAGGTTGCTTGGGCTAAACAAGTCTGCCAAATGACTGAACTGTGAATTGTAAATTGTCATTACCCAACTGTGCCTGGGAGTCCACACCAGCAGGACAAAACGGTGGGTAAAAAGGCCGGGGAACCTTTGGTGATCTGTTCACATGCATTGTACTTATAACATTCTTAAGCCCAACCAAAGTCATAAATAGACACAAAGTTGGTCCAGCTTAAAAACCTGTGTGACCGAGATACACCCCCTGTGTGATACCAGATATAATATTTGAGGTTGTACGGCATCAACTCTTTACTGGTTTAGTATTACCATCAAAGAGCAACTGACACTTTCCCCATTGCTCTTGGAGATTTGGTGAGATCATAAAATCTATAAAATCTCTTCTGTTACAAGCCACCATTTATGATGTGTTTACTGTGGGATAGCATAGATAAATTTAGGTAAAGGAGTGTCTATATACACCCTTTAACTTCAGGCATAGTAATCACGGTGGTAAAGTGGCATTTAAAGATCATGTTCAAGTCTCAATCATTCCTTTTGAGTTTTATGGCTTATGCACCATTAAAACAAAGCTCTGTTTAAAGGCACATTCAAAACAGTGAAACATTAGCGTTGCTGTCATAGACTCTCTGTTACTGACACGGCTGGTAGCCGCAGGGGCTTCATGGTGCGTGTGTGGCCTGCACAGGAAATTACAAGGCCTTTGCAGCTTTGTGGATATTTGCCTGCTAACTTGGAACGTTGGATGAAGGCTGAAAATTAAGGTCCACTGTAAATTCACATTGGAGATTTATGGTCAGTGAGTTCAATGGAGAAAGGTAGATATGCAACTCAACCAACTTTCACCCACTATATACAGTTTCATAAAATTATGTTTCTGAATGACTATCCTTCCAGAATATTTTTTTATCTTATTGTGTACACTAGCACACCTCACCTAGAGAGATTATTCCATATCCAACCCATATCCATTATTCCATATCCTTACCAATGCATGATATGTTACTTATAATTATGAACTATTAATATCACAGGCTATTGCATGCGTGTCTAATGCACAGCATGTCTGAGCAATCCCCTTCCCTCTGTGCTGTTGTTCGTTAGCACACTTTATCCCCTTCCCTAAGCTGCTCAGCTGTGTTCCAGCAGGTAGGAGCAGCGGCAGAATCTGCTTTTCTTTTCCACGGCTCGGCCTGTTTGTTTTGGGATGGTAATCTTTTTCGGGGGGAAGTGGCTGTTTATTTGGTAGGGTATGAAATCCCCGTAACCCAGGGTGAGAGATATCCTCAGATCACGGACCTCCCCGCACGGGCCAAGGAACAGAAAAGACCACAGAACTGGCGCCCAGAACACCCACCCAGGCCCCTAAAACAGAGCTTATTGGGAAAGTAGGGTCAGAAATGTTAAGTTTTATAGAAAGGCCTCCAATATAGTCATCTCCTGGCATCAGGTATCCACTGTTCCCAGACATAGGTTTGTACAGATGTTTCTCATATCAGGAGCTTAAAATGCATATTTCCTTAGCAAGTTCCTTAGCGAGTGGCAATCTGAGTTTTATTATTTTTTAATTGAGGAGGGCCGATCCAGTGTATATTTACGTGTGCAAAAAAAAAAGAGAAAAAACTGCTGTTATTTTCAGAATAACTACCACGTGTTATGCTTTGAGAAGACTAGACAAGGTAAATTCAGCTTATCAAAATACTCAAGGTTGATTCTGTGTTTTCTTTGCCTAATATTTGCCAGATTAAAAACTAATTACTAAAATATCAGTTACAGCAATAACATTGTATAAAAACAAGGTTCATTGCCTTAGAAAGACATTCTTGTAGCAGATATTTACAGATTTTTATACTGATCTCTTTTTCCATATACTCCTGCACCAAAATACCATTTTAAACACAAGTTTTGAAGTAATTTTCAAATAAAAAGCAACCAGTGTGATTTTACAGTTGATTACAGCTGATCGCAGGTTACATTGTGCCACAAGAAATGTTAATTCAAAAACTAACAAACTGGAATTGTGTTTTACAGTAGGGATTGTATGCTATAGATTATTTGTCACTAACTGACAGCTCAACCACTCATTTGTGTTTCTGTTCAAAGGGTTAATAAGTATTGGATGGATGCATGGAACCTTGCTTTCACAAATTCAACCTGAACAATTTGACATAGAAAAATGGGGTTTCTACAGTAAGAAAGGTTTGTACAAAACATTTCTGGTATTTCATCCACTCCTTAATCACAAAAAATGACTTCTATCAGACAAAGAGAATCAATGTTCTATCAGACACGATGGTCAATCAATCATTAGGAACCAGGGCTGCTGTGCAGAGGAGAGGTCAATATAAAAAGGTATTCATTCAGTACAGAGACAACAATATCAGGCAATTACAATTATTAATTCACAGAAAAAAAGACAAAACAGTAAAGAGGAAAATATTTAAACCTAAAAACAGAATAAAAGCAGGATTCAAACCCGGGTTTCTGCTCTGTTCTGCTTTACCAAGGCCTGCAATGTCAGCCAAACAGACCTCTCGTTGTCTCACAGCGGCAGTGCATGGAGACGTGGTTTCTGTTACTCATACCAACCTCCCACTCTCTTATTATGCACCCATGACACCCCTTCAGAACGGACACTACAAACCCTTTCCTCAGCCCCAGAGGTAAATGCTAGTGTGGGTGGTTGTCCTACTCATCCTCGGACATTAACGATGGGTGTGGGAAGCCTTGTTTCCACTCCCCAAAGGTATCGTTGCGGGACCAAAGGGTTTGGAGAGAGCCCCCCAAAATCTCAAAGGGGCGGTCTGGACTTCCTCGCTAGCGCTTGGAACAATCGCTGCCTTCTTTGGGAAGGAGGGAGAGGAGCTTCCGCACCTGGGTTTGCTGCTTACACAATAATTAGGCATTGGATGCTATTTTAGGGACTGTTACACAGTACCTCTCTCATAAACAGCGGGAGGCAGGGATTTTCTTGGCTGCTGTGGAGCTGGTTTTGGTAGGAATGTCCAAATGCCTTTGGATTAGCCTTTTTAAATGGTCCATAAACATATCTCCTTACATCCAGCAAAACATATTAAGCAGCAAATCAAATTTGCATGCACATGACAGGATATCGAGGATACTTTGAATGATGATTGTGACACAACGTCGCTGTCTCGTTGCCCAGTATGTGGTTTGCCACCGTCTGGCGACATAGCGACCTGTGTTATCTGTTTTTAAAATGTTCGCGATGATGTTTTGATTTAACATATGAAATCTGTCTGCCTTTGGCTAGGCTCCTGGCAGCTACGGAGAGGGAACTTAGCGAGTAATCCAAAACTGTTAGTAGTTTTAAGTTGCTATCGTTCTTCATGGTGCAAATATAAAGCGACCCTTTCCTCGTCATGGTCACCCCCATGGAGTGTTTGAAGCTGCCGTTTCTATGGCATGTGTCTTGCTCAATGCACCCCCCCACCCAAATCCTGACCGTATGGTATTAATACCGCCCTCATCCCGAGGAGTGCTCAGTTCTGTGCCCTGTTTCAGCTCTGACCTTTCTCTCTCTGTGGGCGGGATCACTGGGACCAAGTGGGAGGGGGGGGGGGAGTTCTTTTGGCATGGTGTGCCCCCTTCAAAAATCTTGGTGGCATCTTGACATCTTGAGGAAAATGTCAGACTGCCTCTTGGTAAAGGCATCGATGGCTGCTCCATGCCCTGCATAATTCTTGCTATATGCTGAGCCATCATGGGGGAACAGCTCATTTGACTCATGTTCAAAAAGAGAGCAAATGGCTGCCTGGCTGAGGGGGGAAAAACCCTACCCAGGAACAACAACTGGGACTTATCTGGGCCGATTTTGTCATTGAAATTCAGTTGAGTTGCCTCACAGGCGATCTTAAACTGGATACAAGGACAGTGACGCTGACTGACATAACCTGACTCCATACCAAAAGGTTGCGGGTTTTAATCGTAGTGTAACTGGGATGAAATTTCATTGCAAATCATATGTATGCATGCATGTACGTGTGTGTGTGTATATATATATATATATATATATATATATATATATATATATAATTTACTGACTGTCAAGTGAAATATGAAAAGCCCAGGATTATCTGGCTGTGTTGGCCTGTGTAGTCAACCACACAGGGCCATGCCGAATGCTGAGTAAGGGATGAGGGCGGAGAGAAAGAAGAGAAGAAAAAGGAGACGTGAAGCTAAGCCAGAGAGGGAAAAAGAAAATAGAGAGCTGGGCCAATAAAATCGCAGCCTGTTATTGAAGCACAGAGGTGAGGGAGAGGTAAGGAGGGGTCGCTGTGGGGTCAGCACAGGGGCAAACAAGTTACTTTGTTTGAGGATTCAGAATCAAAACAAACATTGCCTGTGACTTCCGGGGTGACCTTACTGCCCTTCCCATAATTCATGTGTACAGTGAGGCACATTAAATTGAGAGAAAAACAGCCCCTGTCCAATTAACAAGTAGACTACTCGTCTAAGTTTGTTCACGACAGTTTATATGATATCACAACCAGTCAGTAACACAGAATATAATTAAAGTCTAAGGCTGTATGACGGTGAGATCAAAATTTAGGTGAGTATAGAAATAAGTGTTTTACGGATCGTTTTTTATTAATGTAATCATGGATGTTATTTTTTAATGCACATATTTTTTTACTAAAATGGACCACTACTGACCATTACTGATATACTATTAATATAATTCACAGTTTACAACACAAGACAAAGCCACATATGTGCTAAGAGAAAAACATGCATGAAATATGTATTTCATTGGGGCTTTAACCGGCTAGCTTAACCTTCGCATACGTGTGCTTCACAATGACACAGAGATTGTAAATATGACTAATGGTGTGAGATGATCTGGCCCTTGTTAGGCTTTAAATCGAGTCGACTGCTATTGGCCATCAGCGATGCGGCCCAAATGGGACCGATCTTTTACTTCAAACACAGAGCACAAAGGGGCCAGGCTCCCCCCGTTATTTATGAGAGGAACGCCGATCTGACAAATTATTTAGCCTGGTGAATTCTGTGGAGCCAGAGTTCAACAATTAGCCTTCCATTTGAAGGGGGGTCTGTCGCAGACCGCCAACAGGACGATTTATGGGCCCTTTCCCGAGCCGCCAGCCGAGTTCAAAGAACCGGTCGGGAGCAGATTGGAAGACGGATCGGACCTGACGAATACTCGGGAACATGTCATACGTGACTGCTGTAAATCTGCTGGCTCATCGAGCTGTGCGAAAAAGGGAGGCTGCAACTGCAGCCTACATCTTTATTCACCGGACTGTGACAAATCTCATTGAATTGAATTGAATTGAATAGATTTTATTTCGAACATGTAACAAATAATAAGCAGGAAAACAAGCACATACAAAAGAAAGAATGACCGATATAATAAACAGCGAACATGTAAAGAAAATTCTCCATAAACAAAATAAATAAATATTACATGTCCGAAAAGGAGTAGGAAGAAGTATACACTTATATGGTCCTAGCCCTTTTCTATAACTTAAATGGTGAACGTCATGTTTATCATATATACACATAAATAATTACCTTCAAGTCCATCATATACAACTTAAATATTTACCTTAGTTTTTATCAAATATAACGACAAATCTCATGGTTTTGTTCTCCCTGCCTCCAACAATCTCTAAAAGGTACCACTGCCCAGAGCACTGCCCATTATACTATTGTGCTGCACGAGTTGGTACACAAAATGGCACAGTGAAAATGTAGATCCCCGAGAATGTGTTTGGTTGGCCATGTACAGCATTTATTGCCACTGGTCCACTAAATTCCCATATTAGTGGAATAACTACGGTGTTGGCCATTTGCTAGAAAATGGCTGGCACCATAGTTAGTCCGCTTTGAGGGACAGTCAAAGTTATGCCATTAGTGTTTGGTATGTCCTGCTAAATGCTGTCAGTGGAATTCATCCACATCTGCATTCTGCTCCTCTGTGAGAAGGAACACAGGGCAGTACAATAAGTAAGCAGAATCCTGAGAAAGTTTTCATTTGGCCGCTTCAATCACTTGCAGTTCTGCTATTTGGTAAAAGTTACGCTGTGTGTGTTTAATATATCCAACTAAAATTTGTTTTGGAATGCGTAACATTAACTTGCATCTTATGCACTGTGCAGCTCTCTTTAAAAAGAGGCCAAAGTACAGCAGCACGTTCAATAGACTGGATCAAATCTGCTGACTTTGGCTTGGAGTCCAACGGGGTGATGTGAAATTGGCCATGACATCACCCAAGGAGGAAGGTTGACAGTCAGCAGGAGATCCCCTTTGGCTCGTAGCACAACACTAACCCCCCTGTTGGTTTGTTGCCTGTGATCTGCCTTTTTTTCATGTGGATCCATGTGTGTCATGAGCATCCAGCAGTCACTGAAATGGTGAAAAAACTTTAGTAGCTTTATATATTGATATGCAGTGCTATAATACCATAAGTGCCTTTATGCATATTATATATATATTCATATGTTTCATTCATATCTTGTCGCGCCAAACCAATATCCACTGTAATGCGATGTCATTTGCTTCTACGAGGTCATGCTCTGTCACAGGTGAACTTAAGGGACAATTATTTAGGATGTTATATTCATATGCGAATGATAGAGAAGTTCTCCGTTCACTCACTAGTATCTCCCACACTGACTGAGGACATATTTTTGTAAGTGCAATAAACCCTGCCCCCTCTTCCCCGTGATGTTCCAGACCAGGTCAGAAAGTGGTCGCTGGCCGTCTCTGCTGATGGGGGATTGGGAGTTTTCCCTGACCATACTTTGTGCCCACCTAGGAGGTTCCAGAACATTCCAGCACAAAATCCACTCGGCCTAGTGAAAATGTGATGAAACAAAAGGAAAGACCTGGTCAAGGCGACACCCCGCCATTCCAACCTAAGATGCTATTGTATATTTAAATGCTAAGTTCCACTCGTTACATTATCCATGATCACTGCAACCTCGATATTTCATGTAATTCTGCCCCTCCCATTTATAAAAAAATTATTAACACATTGTAGATCAAATAAAATTTGAATAAGAATTACAAAATCATTATAAATCAAACACTTAGCTACGTTATTTTGATTGTTAATGATCTTACATATTATAGAGCATTGCCTTTACCCCTCAGATGCCTGGGGTGACTAACACAGCCACCATGTTGTACAAAATGCATTTACACAGCTGGGTATTTTATCAGGTTAAGTACCATATTCAACAGCAGTGCCACACAATGGATACAAACTTGCAACCTTCTGCTCACACGCCTGATCAACAAACTCTCTCCACTCATTTATCATTCAGTTATCCCGGGCTGCTGAATGTTTCAATGTGTAAATGAGAGGTGAAATGTAAAATGAAAGTTCAAAGATGTAAAACCAATCCAGCCCCCCACCCCCCCTCTTTTTTTTTTTTGGAGCTGGTCTTTGAAATGGCGATGTTGACTTGTGAGAAATCCCTGCCAGGTCAATCTGAAAGCTGAAGGTTTGAGTTACACAATAGGTGGGGGGGAAAACCATCTGCTTTCATCTTCATCCCAGTGGGGGAGAGCCTCCAACTGTCAGTCTGGGGTTCCGGGAGAGGGCCAACTGCCAGTAAATCCCCCCCCCCCCCCCACCACCCCCACCTCCCCTCTTCATGTCCACTGCCATTGGCCTGCTGAGATGAATGTTCCAGCTCAGATATGTACAGAGTTATCCGTGACCCTCTGAACCACAGTAATCCACCTTAGAGTCAATAGCATTTCTATTACCGTGAGATGAAGCAAATGGCAGTCACAGAGAAAGATCTCTCGGATTAAAATATGGATGGTTTAGAATCTGCGCTGATTGATAGCAGCCAGGCAGCGCTGTTTTTTTCCAGGAGAATTTATTATTCTGTTCTGTTGGGCTGCATCTATTTATACAATTATAATTAAATGATTAAATGTAATTTTTATTCATTTATTTGTTTGGGAATTGGAATGTGTGGATGAAAATTTATTTATAATTTCTACTGCATACTTGTTTAACATATAGTACATGCACATGTGCTTACACAGCACACACACGCACATACACCCACACACGCACACAGGTCAATTCCTGTACTTTTATATTTGCAAATAGATCGATACAACAGAAAATGTTGCATATTTTAGTTATTTTTTTCTTTCAAAATTTTAGTTATTTATTTAATGCAGAAAGAATTTCAGAGACTGATTGCAGTTTCAAAAAGCTGGTATTCAAAATTCTGAGTCAATCTCAAATAAGGAGGAGATGGAGCTCATTGATAGAGTGCAACAGCAGGAATTCCTGGGTTCAGTGAGGTGTCACAGCTATTTGTTGATGCTGCTTATCCTCTGTCCGATCTGAAACCAAGGCAGTGAGATATATTATCCACAGTCTTTGTTTTTCACCCAATATGTAAAATTATAAAAGTTGACCCTGGGAATCATTTACTTGTCAGGAAACAAAATGGATGCCTCTGGTCTGACCTTGAGATGATTTCAGCTACATAGCTTGAAATGAAGTCAACCTCTCTCACTGCAGCAGTTCCATCTAGAGGGTGAGATGGGCACATCCACCCACTTAATACATCACATGTGTGACAATATTCATGTTCCAATCAATGATGAACACAGAAAGATATTTTTTTAAATACCAACAAACAGTAATATTACTATTGTTATTTGCATTGCTAATTTTTCTAGTTGATCATGTAGAAAAATGAGGATTATGTTTTTTAAAAAAATGAGGATTTTTGTGGATTTCAGTACAGACTGGAAAACATATTTTTACATTATTTTGTATATTTTCCATTGGCCCACCCTCTGCTTATTATTTCTTTATTATTTCAGGAATAATACTGATGTACACATGCGCATAATGATTAACTGAATTTAACTGAACTTAAGCCTTTTATAAGTGTACAAAATTATCTCTCACTTTCATTTTTAGAAGCTTAGTTCATTACATATTAGATAATAATTTGAAGCATGACATTATTAGATCTATGGACTCCTAAAAAATCTGTTTGGAACTACATAATTTGTACCACTCTCCCTTTATGCAATGAAACCAAATGTAGTGCTGCAGACATCCAAAGGGACATTTTCAGCGGTAAAAAAAAGAGGATTGTATTGTCTTTAAAGCTTTCCCCAATATGGCCAGAGAGGTTGTCTGGGTTGTACATTAACCGAGCAGTCCAGACAGCTGTCCCAAATGCAGCTCTATAGGGTGAATCCCAGACTGCAATTTGAAAGGAAAGGAATTAAATTCCTTTTTCTCCCCCCGAGGTTCTCATACTGTCCGCAGTCAGGGATTATTAGCCCGTGACACCGAACCCGCCCCACCCGCCGTCTTCCTCGCGGCCGTTTAAGCAGAACCTCCGCATGCCCATCGGCCCTCATGCAACACGCGCAACGATTCCTCCCTGAGAAACAAAGCTCTGGACACTGACTCGGGTTCGAAAAAAATAAATAAAGAGAGGAGAGTGGGAAAATGTGCTGGTGTTGTCTCTGGCGTTCATGAGAGACTTCTGAAACTCACACTCATTATATCATTCCCAAAAAGAAAAAGGGTTTTTATTGTAGGGAATGATATAAGACATCATTTCCATGCATGTTCAATGTATTTAAAAGCCATACAACAGGGCAAATATTACACATTTTACTATGAGATGCTAATTTATTTTGTACATTCAATCTCACGAATGTCTTCTAGCTCTACGCTTATTTGGAATGTTTAAATATTTTATGAAATTTATAATTCTTTACACTTTTCACCATTTTACTTTTTGAAAGTGAAATGACAACAGAACTACTAAATACACCAAGTAGACATAAACAGGCAGGAAAATGTGTATGACATTTAATAATGCATTACTAATTATGTATGGGTATTACACTTTGGTGGTCGGAATGATTAAATCATGTTATTATTCCAAATCTGAGAACAAAAACATAATAAAAGGACCCTACTGAGTTTGATTATGCTCTCTTAAAGTAAGATTACACAATTACAAAATAAATAAATACATAGAGATCATGGTTGCAATCATAAAAAAAATCATCTTTTTGATTTATTTCTCACTTGAACATATTATTTTGTTCACTGCCATAATCTGTTTTTCACTCCTTAAAAATGCGTGTTATTGACATTGTTTATTCAAGTAAAGGACAGTGCAGCCAATTGTGCTATTCCTTGTATCTTTAAAATGATCAATGCATCAAACTGTGAGTCAAGCGGTGGAAATGAATCTCTTTAATTCTCTCGCCTCCCGGTCGTGACAGCCAGTACAAACGTAACTCTATCAGGCGGCTCCTTCAGAAACCGGCGAGGACCGTGGCGCTGGAGGTCTTAGCCCAGGAAACCAGATCTCCGTCTCTCAGTTTCTGGGGGCCGCGACAGATTTATCCGAGGAGCATCGGAACAGAAGCCCAGGGGAGCCGTTTCACAGCCAAGGAGGCAGTGAGAAGTGACCGTCCCGTCCCTCAGAGACGGCCGCGCTACTCGTCCAAACCGAGTGTGCCAGCTTCAGAATAGCAGCTAGGAACCACAGAGGCACGGCCTTTAATAACTCCTAATAGGGTTCATGAGGCTTCACTCTCCCAGCAGCCCCTTCTGTTCGAGTCACACGGCCAGTGCTGTGACGGGGTACATGCGGGTGAGTAGGCTAGACCTGAATGCGGGGCTGGAAGACTCTGGGTCTGGTGGCCACCCCCATATCATCAGCAGCAGCAGACAGGGTCAAGAAAGACACCGGCATTTGAGCCGCGATTCGATGCGCATTCTGCCCAAGATGAAGCCGAGAGGGGAGGGGCTCAGCTCTGCCCTCTCCTCTCCTCTCTCTTTGTCTCACATCATTACTTCAGTCATTTCCCTCTTACACCTTTCTGTCTATTATAAAAAACTATTCTGTTTGTGTGTTTTGTTTATTTGTAGCCACGGTCTCGGACAGGACCTGGGCTCAGTGTGCAGGTCACCCGGCTGCCCGAGGCCCCAGCTGCCCATTAAGCCTCACACTAACTCCCTTTGTTTATATCAGGGGCCAAAATTAAGTCCAGGCCAAGCAGGCGAGTCCCATAGAGGGAGGCAAAAGTGCAAGCTTTCGAGTCAAATTTCAAACCCCCCCCCCCCCCTCTTTTTTCACTTTCCCTTACTCTGCTGGTCATTTGGACAACTTCAGAATGCACACCCTGCAATAACTTTCTGGTAAACTTTTACTTTGTTAAGTCAAACTGCTGCCTGGATTTTGAGATTTTGTCAGTTCTTGTTTCCCCCATGACAAGATATGAACCATGGGGCATTGTTGTCATGGCACCCAGCACAGAAAAATACATCTGCGCAACCAGACAGCCAGACGTGGCGACGTCACGGCAACCTTTCCAAAGTCGTCATGGTGAAGCCTATCCACCCGCAATGCATGGGATCCTCTCCCTGTCTGTGGTGGGTTTTTATTCCTCTTCCAACATAATGTCTTAACTTGCTTCACAAAAAAAGAAAACATGTCAGGATTTTTTATCCAATTTTATCCAATTTTTTATCCAATGTGAATGAATGCTTCAGTGCTTTCTACCAATTAACAGACAAATACAATTTTTGTGATTCTCAGGATTATTAAAATGGATAGGTGTAAAAGATGTGACACTTTCTTTCATATGAAAAAAGCCTTCAAGCTAAATTATCTTATCTGTCTGGGTGTTGGTGGCTTGACTGGAAAATGTCTATAGAAAGAATACAACCTGCACATACACATACATACATGTGCAGAAACACTGCCCACACACAAGAATGAGTGCACACACACCCTATACACACAAGCATGTGTACACACACACCCTGAACCCACACACATGTGCACACACACCCTACACACACACCCATGCATATGCAAAAACCCTGCCCACACACAAGCATGTGTGCACACACCCTACGCACACACAAGCGTGTGTGGGTGTGCACACTGGTGCTGGCTGCTATAAGAGGAGCGGCTGACATCACCTTGGAGAACACACCTGGGAAAAATAAATGAATAAATTATGAAAGGACTGGGTATTACCTCAGCCCTGCTTTAAAATCTGAGGAAAAATGTTAAAAAGAAAGGCCCTTTCAGAAATGGCTGCTTCTCTGTGAGTTTGTGATTCACACTGATGGCCCTTTGTACACAGTCTGGGCAGCACTGGGCTCAGCTTGCTATTTGACTCAGCTCACCTCCTTGAAGTACACCCCCACACCTCCCTCTCAGTACAACACCTTATTTCCTATTGAAGGAAAAGCCAAATGAAAAGCAAACACATGCACCAACGTGGGTACGTATGGCCTCCTCCATAACAGAAAGAATGCATTAAAGAAACCCTAATTCTGAAAAATATAAGGTGCATATTGCACCTTTTTTTCAGTTCTTGCCATTTGTATGTTTTATTCATTTTTCCAGTTGTTTTATATTAGTAATTTTTCATTCTGTTGTAATATGATTGCCTATTTAAATTGACGTACATTTGAACATGGAAAAACTGGAACAAAACCTTGAATATGTGTGCTTTGTATTGTACCATGTATTGTGAATACCCTGCATTTATATCCTCATGAAAATATTCTGTGTAATAGTTTGACATCGAACAATCTTTAGGGGCAACTGACTCTCATACATGAATCGTCCTTAGGGGCTCTGGTACTTTTGACTGTGATCCTGTCTCTGTTTGTAACCCGCTCTGCTCTCCCCCATCTGAATAAAGTGAAAAAAAAAAAGAAAAAAAAAAAACACAAGCAGGGCGGACTGCCTGCTTTCCTTTAAAATAAGTAAATAATGCAGAAGTGACGGTGTGTGTGTGTGTGTGTGTGTGTGTGTGGGGGGGGGGGGGGGCTTGGTGTGGTAGTGGTGGTGGCAGTGGGGAAGGGGGGGGGGGGGGGGGGGGGGGTCAGGGGCCCGGAGTGAGCTCGGGGTTTACGTGTGTGGTCCCCGGACTCAGGGGACCCCCACCCGCCACACGCGCGCGCACAGAAGCGGCCGTCCAGACGGAGCCGATAAACACAGCACAGTGGCCACTGGGCAAGTTCTGCCCTCACAATCACAGACCAAACCAGGCCAAACAACCGCAAATCACCCGCTCAGGGGACTGCTCACAGCCGTCCAATATTTGCCTTTTAATTGCCTTTAAGTGCTTTGTAATCACCGAGATTGCTAAAACTTTAATTGTTCCCGTGAAAAAAAAACTTTATTGATGTAAAATTTCTGTTTCATGTGCAACAACTGGCTATTTGGTAATGAGCTATTAATTGAACATAGAAGCAATATACTGTTGGGAGCATTTTTTCCTTTTTTAGTAAACAGTGCCACTGAATATTCCTGAATAACTAGGTAATTATGAGCAGCAGTGTTTATATTGTATTTCAGCTCTGAAAAATAATCTGAAGGAGGACCGAAACCTGCCTTCAGGCCCAATGCTCTGATTTCTTTTCACAGAGTGAAAAAAACATAATCAGTGATCCATTAAAAAATTGGAAAAAGCACCTCTTAATATTTGGAATAAACAAAACAAACAAACAAACAAAAAACTGTAAAATTGTTTTCTCTGTTATATTACACAGAGTGACGGAACAATTGCTTGCATGTAATTTAATGTTTATAATTTAATAAAAGCACATCTAATGAATTTACTCTATTAATACAGCATTACTATTAGTTCATTAGCCATGAGCTAATACAAAACAAACTGTAGGAATTCTACAAATGCAGGAAACCAATCTAATTATGTAATATAAATGAAAACAATGCAGTTGTAAATTTCTTACAGATTTTAATAAACATACGTAGTTCAATGGGCACTCACTTATTACAAAAATAAAACAGCTGATAAATTACACACTTTTGAATTTTTGGATATATAGAATCCCTTGTTAATATACAGAGTATATGTCAGACTGTTTCAAAGAGAGGTACAGGGATTAAACAGTTTGACACATAAGAGGAAATATGTGAGAAATCTGACTACGCTCTCCATCTTCAGAATGATTATTTGTTTAAAGTAACTACATAAACATTAAACTTGTGAGAAAAAATATTATGTTATTATTAAGTTTTCACATTCAGTTATCAGATTTGTATGACTTTCAAGTTCTGTTTATTCTTAAATAAAGCATTCTGAATGTATGGCAGGATTGCATCAAAATACGAAAAAGGACATTACATTTATGTGACCATCGTTTTTAATGACCGTGTTTTGTATTGAAAGTTAGACCATGCTATGTATTGTAAGTTAGACTGTGTTATGTATTGTAAGACAGACCATGCTATGTATTGTAAGTTAGACCGTGTTATGTATGTAAGTTAGACCGTGTTATGTATTGTAAGTTTGATCATGTTATGTATTTCAAGTTAGTCAAGTTAGATCATGCTATGTATTGCAAGTTAAACCGTGTTATGTATTTTAAATTAGGCCGTGCTATGCATTGCAATTGAGTGAGTCTCTCTCTCACGATAACTGGGAGCTCACTTAAGATAGGGGCTGTGCAGGGGGGCACTTCAAACACAAAGTGTCATTATCCTCTTAGTCCCACTTTGGGGAGGGATAAACCCCCGTGCTGGACGGGGTGCTGATGCCCTGGCGGGGAGTCTGATGCTGGGATAAACAAGGCGGCCAGCCCCTGACCTCCCGATACCGGCCTTCGGGAAGACAAATGAGCGCAGACGCGTCGGCAGCGGATTCGAGCGCTTTCAACACGCGCCGCGACCGCCTCGCGGGGTGGCCCATCTGGGGCAGAGGGGTGAGGGCAGGGGGTTCGGGGGCAAACTAGAAAAACATAAGCGCCAATGTTGTAAATGCCCTCAGTCACCGCTACGCCTCCGCAGCATTAATGGTAAGACTATTTATGTTTTATTGTGTTTAATCTCCTTCTTACGAAGGAATGGATGTAATTCAGGAATAAAAAACATGTTCTATTATTATTATTATTATTATTATTATTATTATTATTATGATTATTATATTACTGTTATTGATTATGGTGAAGAAGAAGAAGAAGTATAGGGAAGAAGAAGAAGAAGAAGAAGAAGACGGTGGGGCTGTATTATTTGCATTTCAAATAATGTCATATATTTATATATACCACCAAAGTACCATCATTATGGTACAACAGCAGCAGTATTACCTGGGAACTGAACTCACAACCTAACACATGCAACGGACAATCGCTACACTACTCCCTGGTGTTAAGTTCATAAGGAGTTTAATCGTTCAAAGAGTCAGCGATTTACTATCTTTAAATGCAGCCATTCCATGTTACAAATCATATTGAATGTTTCGAGGGGACTTCAGATAATTGAATTTACAGAGTTAGGAAATGTTGACCTCCCTTTTCAGGTCCATCAGTTTTTAAGCAACTATATCAAATTTGACACTGGAGACAACCGATCTGTTATAGCAATGGTCTTGATGGAGCACACTCTGCTTCGCCTTTTAATTCTTAAAAACCGTGTTCCTTTCAAAGGAAGGAAAAATTGCCAGGAAAGGAAAGGAAATAGAATGAATGATATCTGCTGTAAATGGAAAAATGATATTGCAGAGATCTGTTTCCACCATAATACTGTAAATACAGTAAATACGAATGTTTACAGTATCATAGTTTTTTTTTATTTTACTTTTTTATTTGATATGACATGCATTTCAGGTGACAAAGATATAAAAAAAACATAAAAATATGAATCAGTAAAGTATACTGATGAATGTTCATAATGTGCATGTTTTGCAAAAAGAAGCAGGGACAAACAGAATAAAGCTTACAATGTATTAAATTTAAAGTCTGGACTACCCAGAAAGTTGTATGTTTGATTATCCTTCAGCCAAATTCTTCAGTTCTATAAATGTTAGACATGTGCATTCCCCTTTATAAACTATCCTTATATATTCACCCCTAAGGCAAATAAATTATAATTATAATAAACCCGATAAAGAAGGCAGATTTCCAAATGCAATATTCCTTCTGGACAAATTAGCGGCACATTATTGCATTGATTTATGAAAGTAAAACAAACCAATGAACTATTAATTCAATTAATTATTTATGGTAAGAAAATAATGTTGAGGCCGGAGGTCTGGTCATTTGGAAGAGTAGCTGTTAAAGTATTCGGGAGATGGGAGGACCAGCCAGGCTCCTATTTGCCTGACTAGTTGATGACAGCCGAAAAGCAGTGCCTACCCCCCCAATCCCGCACCTTCACCGTGTCCCCACGGGACACCCCCGCTGTGTTCGTTCTCACCCCCTAAGACACGGGACAGCCAGCCCAGCAAGAGTTAAAGCTATCTTCACTCATCTATTCCTCCCTTCACTCAGCATGTCATAAAGCTTCCCTCTAACCTTTGACCCGCTCCACTCCTCCACCCGCCATCGCCTCGCCACATTCTCTCAGCTCATCCACACGCGGCTCACTCCCTCCGTCTCTCTTTCTCTCCCTCTCTGTCTCCTTCTCTTACACACACACACACACATGCACAGAAATATATGCACACACACACACACACACACACACACACACAGATAAAGGGGCTTCATCTCTACTGAAGCTCTTTTGGGTGGGCATCAGGGAGAGAGGGAGGAAAGGAAAGAATATGATAATGGAAAGAGAGAGAGGAGAGAGAGCGAGGTAAAGGGAGCTTGGGAGAGATAGGCAGAGTGAGGAGAGTGCGAGGATAGGTAGAGACAGGTAGAGAGGGAGAAAGAAGCAGAGAGATTGGGGTGGGGGGGCAGACTGAGACTTAGAGAGAAAGAAGCAGAGAGAGAGAGAGAGAGAGAGAGAGAGGATAGAGAGAGAGAAACAGAGGGAGGGAGGGAGGGTGGGAGTGGGTCGCTGCTCTGGCACATCTGGGCTTTATATCAGCTCTTTAATGAATCCACAGTGAGGGCCGGGCTGTGACAGTTTGACTGGGCAGGCTCCAGCTCCGCACAGGGCCTGATTTATAGCAGCTGAGCCCCAACCACTGTTGATTTATTTCAGGTTTTAGGGAGGGAGGGAGGGAGCGAGGGAGGGAGGAAAACTTGCACTGAACAGAAAAGGCACTGTTTGACTGGGGGGAATGAGGAGGAGGAGGGGGAGGAGGAGGAAAGGTGGGGGATTTTTTTTCCTTTTTTTCCTCCATGAAGAGGAAGTACCTACTGACTCAACTTCAGCCACCTGAGTACTGTAAATCTGACAGATACGCAGCAGGTAATGAGAGAGTGAGAGAGAGAGAGACAGGGGGGGGGGGTGTCCTGGATCCTACCCTTCCTAGGCCTCATGCTGTCAGTCAAAGAGTCACCTCCAGCCTTATCTCCTTGCACATAATAAATCCCTCTGCGCTAGATGCACTTAATCATTACAGTCATCTGAACTCTGTAAGACACCGGAAAGAAGAGCCAGAGGCTCACTGCCGCTTGTCTCTGTCTGTCTCTTTCTGTCTCTCTCTTTTTCCCTGTCTATTTCTCTGTCTCTCATCTTTTCTCTTTCTCTCACACACACGGCGCACATAGACGCACGCATGCACACATGCGCGCACGCACACACACACACACACACACACACACACACACACTCTCTGTTTTCCAAGAACACCGAGAAAAAGAAGTGACTTTTCTTTTTCTTTTGTATACGTGCGACTGTTCCAAATGACACTCAGTATATTTCAAGTTCGTCTACTGACGATAATTTCCACTGAGCGTGATTCTGGAAACATGAATCATAGGCGTGAGAGTTGGTGCACGCATGCATACAGGTGTTGATTTGCATGCATACAAGTTGATTTGAAATCAAAATAACTTCCAGATGAGAGTGTGATATTTGGCATGTGCTGAACAGGAGGGTTATATTTAGTTCTAGCACAGAAATAAATATTAATGAACTAATGCAATGGTAGGCTTAAATAGATATGCTACGCTACGTGGGTGACATTACGGCAATAGGACTACGAAACCTTCTTTTATTGTGTTAGCTCTCTGTGGCAATGTTGAGGAGCCTGTGTAAGGCTGCTTGTACAGGAAGAGGCTGGACTTCCTGTGTGGGGCCCAGCTGACAGGGTTTTGGTGGGGTGGGATGTGTGGTGGTTGTGTTCTGAAGGTTACTTCAGAGGGAGTCCCTGAAAAGACAGACGTGGAAGACACGTCCACCTCCGTCCATTTCTCAAAGCATGTGCTGTGAAGACAGACATCTTGATGGCAAAGTGCAGGACATATGCCCCAAGGAGGAAATCAAAATGTCTCCCAGAAATGAGCCAAGCGGGGGAAACAGCACCGCTCTCTGGACGCGATCCGCTATCACGCCATAAATTAACCCCGGAAGCCGGTTCAGGTCGTTCTGAGAGATGCCCTGTCTGGGCGGTCCAATCAGATGTACGCTTGAGGCGTAGGCTCCGCCCCTCTTGGTCCCAGGGTGCGTACCCCTAAGACCCTCGGTCCGCACTTCGGCTCTGGGGCGGCTGGCTTCAGCGTACCCACAGGAAAAGGAGAATGCCCGTCCCCCCAACCGACCCCCCTCCTCCCCTGCATATTTTCACCCGACTTGTTCCCCTTCCTTCACTCACGGAGCACTGAATTACAAACACGTAAAGGAATGCACTGTTTATAAATATAATGCCCCAAAAAGGAAGCGGGAAATATCGCTTACGTTCCCCGTCTTGCCGAAGTCCGGAGCGCACGCATCCAGATTTAATAATTTACCGCCTGTCACTCCAGCTAATGTGCCTCCAATGCCCTCCGCAAGCCGAGACTTAATAGCGTCTTCGGGGGTTTGGAGTAATTTAAGGAAACCTTGTTAGGCCGTCTGGCTCTACTTTCTGCGCCCATAGAAAGAGTGAGGAATGGAGGTGCTGGACTATGAAGACAGGGGCAATGGCCTGGCCGCACCTGGGAGGAGGGCTAGCGTTACTCCACTCACACGATGGGGCGGGACTGAGAAGGGTCACAGTCTGACCGACTGTCAAATTACAAACGCATCATCGCGGTAGACATGGTGTTACGCCAATCATCGTCATTATCATCATCATCATCATCATCAACATCATCATTGTCATCATCATCATCATCATCATCATCATAATTTTGTTAGCTCAATCCTGAATGCATAGATGTATCACTGTAGCTGATTTGAATGTGTTTAAGTGTGAGTGTGTGGATATCTGGACATCGAATAATTGGCCATTTTAACTGGTTTCCCTCTCCTCATATGACCAGTGTTGAGGTTCACAGAGGCTGGTATGCATTCTCCTATAGGTTGTTACACCTTGGTGGTGGTTTTAGTGTTTAACCACTCCCCCTCTCCAATGTAAAAATACAAAGCTGTTTGAGATCCAAGTATCTTATGTTATATAAAAATAATACATTATTACAGCCCTTCTCTCACACTCTGCAGGATTAACTCCGACTCTCTGACTACCTTCAGTCAGAACCCATATCTATACAATGCAAAATATTTTTGCACAACTAAGAACCGTGTTGTTCATTTTAATTGAACATGCTAAACGTCATTACAATGGAAAGCATTCCTCCTTAAGGTAAAGAAACGCAATGAATAATTCGCCTGTGAGACCGCCCTATCCGGCAGTACAGTTTGGCCTGCCTGCAGTCGCTGGCCTTGAAGCCCTCGTGCTCTGAATGCGTCCATCGCTGGCGGCCATTAAAGACCACCGCTGTACCAGGGGCAGTCAGAGCTTCGGCACGGGTGGGCCTAATAACAATGTAAATGGAAATGTTGGGACACAGGAAACTAGGCCAGACAGCATGTGCTGAGAAAAGCGCTTTTCAACATACACAGCTGAAAAAAAAGAAAAAAAAAAAAAAAAAAAGTGACAGGCCAATTGAAGCCTGAAATGTGGCTGTGGTTAGTGTCTCACTGAAAGATGAAATATCATGACTAATCACGTTCAATTCAATAACCCAGTTTTGTATTTGTTTATGTGGTCAATAGTAATTTATTTATATGTTTACAAATTTTATTTCGTTTTACTAGATTTTGGCACGATGAGCTGAGAAATTTGAAAGCAATAAGCAAAAAAATATTTACATTTACATCATGGTTCTACTTTCCCACAGGCTGCACATTTGCAAGTTTGCAGTTTGTTTCACCCAACATAATGCACAGTTTTTAAAACCTGCAGCATATTATCCTATCAGGCCTTTTCTTACAGGGCAAAAGCAAAAATCAGATAATCCTATTATCTGATGTTTTTCCCTTTGGAGTACAAATATGTTATTGGTGCAGAGGTACAATATTTAGGCTGTTAAAGGGCAAAGAAAGCATTGTGGTAATTAGTCAGGGCTCTCAGATTTAATCCTACGGTAGCTTGATCGCATTACGCATGATTGCGGATGATATAAAAGAAACCATCTTTACAGAATTAAATGGTTAAATGCTGCCTCCTTGGTCGAGGTCTGTGTGGAATGACATGCCTTCGGTTTCACCCTGCGTCGGCCTGTGTCGAGGCCGAGGCTCTGTCGTCGGGGGGATTTGGGTTTTCGCGTGTTTTTACTGCGCTGCTGCATGGGAGGGTCCCTGCTTAAGGGCCAGGTTTATTGCGCTGAGGCTTAAGAGAGTATCGGGTTTCTCTCGCAATTAATCCAGGCTGACCTCCCCCAGCGTGACAGGGAGGTGAGGCGGACCTGGGCCCACAGCTGCTCACCGTGCGCCGTATTTACAATGCGGCAGCCAGATGCCAGGAGCACGCAGGCCGAGGGAGGGGGGCTCGAACCCCAGCCCAGGACGGAGGAAGGGTGGAGCCGAGCTCCAACCCACACCTGGACACAGGCTGTTCATCTAGAACCATATTTTTATTTCTCTTGCTCCCTCTCTCCTCGGTTAGGTTCAATACACGTAATTCAATTCAATTTATGTCACATTTTTGGCATGACAATCATTTATGTTTCCAATAAAGCCTTTTAAATCTGATTTAATTCACAAATTCACAAGCAATACAAGAAAACAAGGACAGAAACAACCGACTTTAAGTGATTGCAGATCTCTTTTGCTCTGTAACTGTCTCTGGTAAATATTACGGTAAATACCAATATTTTGTGTGTCCAGAGAGAACAACTATCACAAGTATAGAAAACATTCACTGTTTTTATGGGTAAATAACACCATTTATTGTAGCTATGTAAACATATTTTCTGCATCTTATTGAACTAGACTTTCTTTCATTGCCTTTTCCCCATCTTTTAGTACAGAAAAAACTGGAAGTGTGCTAACCTGAATGCTCTTGGCATGTGCAAAAATTGTTTGCGGTCACAACACTTTTTTTCAGGCTTTGAATATTATTTCTCAACCCTGTGGTCCATTGATTTAATTTCTCCCTTAAATATGATCGTAAGGAAAACATTGGTTTGGCATTTAGTGCACATATAAGTGTAAATGGAGATCGCACTCCCCTAATTTACAGCATTACTGCTGGTCTGCTCATATTAAAGGGGCTTTTTTGCCTCTTCTCGCCCTTATCTGGGTATGTGGCACGGAGCTGGGACAGATTTACAGGTTAGCTCGCTACACAGTGAAACGAGAGACATTAAACCAATATTTTCTAATCCAATTAGAGACGCATAATTGTACTTGGGGGGAATGGGTACGTGCGATTTAAACCTACCTGTGGAGTAACGGTACAGGAATTCCTTCAGGCCTGGGAAGGTGCCTTCAAGTTCAGCCCACGTTGAACTTTGACCAGAGAAACCACCGCAGTCTTTCATGAGCGATGAATTGAGAGGCGGATTACGCGCCTCCTGGGTGTGGAATCCAGTTAAAACCGCTTGTCCTCAAAGGAGTTTTGTACCCTGCTATCCAGGACTGAATGCTGGTTTTTAATTTTAAATTGTTAATTTTTTAACTTATGGTGCTGTACTCACTGGAAACCTGAATTTCCCTAAGGGAACTTCCCTACGGGATCAATAAAGTTTATATCTATCTATCTATCTGGTAAAGCCAGTCAGTAAAAACAGTGACTGGGATTGAATGCTGTCCAACTACTGCCTGCAGTGACTCCTCTAGTTAATTGGGTGCCTACAGAAGCTTAGATTAACGGTGTAAGTTTTTCAGTCCAATGGCTGTGTATTTCCGAGGATGCATGTGCTATTGTGAGCTCTCCCAAAATTATGAACACTGAAGTGATGGGATAGGCCTAGAAATGTTAGACATTTCAAACTGGGAGAAAGAACTGTGAGATTGAAGCTCACGAAAAATGTGAGCTTCAACTGTTTAGGAGATGAATGTACACTAAAATTAATATTGTAGGGATTAGTGGCTATTGTGCAACTGACTGAAAAATAAAAAGAAAATCATGCTTTTGCAGTACAATACTGTCAGCACAGATGCAAGTGCAAGAATTCCCCAGAGAATGCATAGAATTCTTACCCAGTGTCTTGAAAAATGCACCAACTTTACAAAATCAACAGCGTGCCACTGAAATGCTCCAAGAATGTGATGTGGTAACTGAATAGAATTGAAACACACAGAAGTTATGCAGATCACAAAACACAGCTGTGACATTTTTATTTTTATCACAATATTTCTGGTTAGACCACAACCCAAACTGTCATATGGACTCTTTTCCACTCAGTCTAAATAACATTTGTATCTTTTTTTAAACAGCTCCACACTGAATTATTTAAACAGAGTGCAATACTCAAATTAATGAATTTTAAACATACGAAAAAACATGAAATGTTTGTACAATATATCCATAACTGAGCCTTTGATGTTTTTAAATGGAAACTTATATTTGTTATACAATATTTGTTCTAAAAATGTCAATGTGTTCTACAGTATTTGCTCATTTGTAGTTCACCCGGACACATATTTCACATAATAGTTGCACATTCACCGTGTTACTTTTCAATAATAGATTATAGGTGAATCCAGATTTGTGTGTGCGTGTGTGTGTGTGTGCATGCATGTGTGTATGCGTGCTTGCGTGTATGTGTGTGTGTGCATGGTCTGTGTGTGGGTGTGTGTGTGTGTGTGTGTGTGCATGTGTGCGTGCATGTACTTGTGTGTGAGTGTGTGTGTGCATGTGCGTGGGGTGTGTGTGTGTGTGTGTGGGAGGGTCATTACTGCCTATCCGCGGGTGATTTCACTACATACCCCAGGCCCCACTGTCATCTGACTGCAAGGCTAATGATGAATGAAAGCCCACCCCAATTCACTCTCATTCATCAGAGCTGACCGAGACTGATCTGAGTGGAGACGGGCCAAATTAGATTCATCTGTAACCATTACAGCAAAGACAGCTACTTCAGAAAATAAAAAATAAAAGAAGAAACAACAGGTCGGGATGTCACCTCACTGCAGTGAAATATGTCTATTAGCGATAGGGACGACTGCCTTTTTATGGTTTCCATGGCTGAGATTTATTATCTCTTCAGCATGGCTGCTTGGCATGCTCTATAACATTAGTTTGAGCACAGTTTAACAGCAGCCTCATAACTGCAGTTAGAATCTACCAGTGGGCAGTCTACATATAGCTGCTATGGTATGTTGGACGTATAACATATTCCAAGTATTTAACTAGAAAGAGAGAAAAATATAGTAATGTTTGGGGCGAATACATATTTTTCCTTCATTTGACCCTGTACTTCACTATTTTAGATTTGTACTCAAACAATTCACATGTGGTTAAAAAGCACATTCTCAGCTTCTATTTTTATTTAAGGGTATTTTTATACACTTTGGTTTCACCATGTAGAAATTACAACACTTTTTATGCAGTACATTGCCCCCATCCAGGGTACAATAATGTTTTGGACAAATGGTATCACGGGTGTTTCTGATAAGTCAGCTATGTTCAGTTGCTTCTATAGTGCAGGTATAAGAGAGCTTTCAGTACCTAGTCTTGGTTCTAGGCTTTTCATTGCCTTTGGAGTCTGTTATTGGAATTTGTCATCATGCGTACCAGAGTTGTGCAAATGAAAGCCAATGAAGCCATTATGATAAATAACAAAATCTGATAATCTGTACTTTAACCACATATGAATTACTAATCTAAAATTATACAGTCCAGAGCGTAATCAAGAAAAAATATATTTGTCCCAAATATCATAGAGCTTACCATTTATATATGTAGCATTATTACTACTATATATATATGACAGTAACGATTTTAGTTTTCCCCCACGTGCGCAGACAACACTGTAATTGCAGGAGTGAAATTTCTAACCTTTTTTAAAACTGATCCAACTGTGAACAACAGTAGGTCTCAGGAAGTGTGTGGGTTGTCAAATGATATTACAGTCTGCATATCCAGCTCTACAGTACTTATGTTTCTACAAACTGGAGTTTGGAGTTTGAAGTTTGTTTCATTTGTACACGCAGTAAAACCGCTCCATATTTTCAGGCCCATAGCGCTCCTAAAAATTCCTTCTTTGTTAGAGGAAATTCCACAGGAGTCTTCTGTTCCAGATAGTTTGAGTTTAAAAGATGCTTTACACAGCAATACAGCAAAATTTTCAATACTTAGACAACATAATAAAGAGGACATAAATCCTCAAATGTCAGACACTAAGACTATTTATTAAGACTAGACTAAATATATTTGCAGCTATGGAAATATTTTTGTAATTTTTGGCATAACTTTTATCTATATTATTATTATTATTATTATTATTAATAATATTATTATTTGTATTTGTTTTTATTGTTATGTTAATTTGTCATTAGCATAGCTAATAAACACAACCACAATCACCCTACAAAAACTAAAACATGACTCCAAGTCTATGCTCTTTCGCTGAGACATCGCAAAAATATAAAGCGATACTTAAATATTCATATCTTAACAAAACAAAATAATGTATGCTATTTACAACTACATGAAATCAACTACCACTAGTATGTTCAACCAAAAAACAAATACACTACCAATTTAAGCAACTGCTTTAATTTAAATCAAAGTAGAAAGCTTTCATTGCACATTACAGTAAGATAAAGCAATTGTAGCATCACTCCTATGGTCCATGGAGGTTTTTAATTCATTTACTGCATGTCGGGTCATTATTTACTATACACTTCATGGCAAATACAGGCTGCTCATTTGCCGTGAAGCTTGGAAAGACTATTAATGTGGCAAATCCATGCTTGAAATTGCTATGGTATTACAGTACAGTATGTCATTGCATGCCTCATGCAGTGTGGTTTTCGAATCAAAGTTCAAGTCATACACTTTCCGTCCGAAAGCAGAGTGAAAACTCTTTAATGCGGTTCTGTAAAAGGAAATTGATAGTACAGAGCATCTTTGTTTGCATAACCTCAACCCCTTCAACATTTGGGCCTACTGTAAGAGCACCTGTCCCAAAACCATCTCAAATGAGAGCACAACTGTTACCTTCAACACAATGCAATAACAAACCTGTTCCATTGCCAGGTGTTCATACATTCCAGCTATTTTTGACACAACACTTTTTGAACAATGCCAAGATGACTATCAATCAGTTACCAACGGTATGAACGCTATACAGTGAGCCCATCTGTAATAATGTTTTGCTTAAATGATTTATACATTTTTTTGTTGCATAGCACACAACCTTATCTAAGGAAACTAAGAATTTATGCATATGTATTACCTACCACTGCAGTTGGATATTTTCTAAAGCAGTTAAGGTATCATTAAATAGCGTGCACAAAAATGACAGGTTTAGTTCCCAGTTCTGGGCTCTAAACCTACAACCATTGGGCTGTAAGCCCAACTCTTTACCCAGTACACCACACCAAGATGTCATGTCCGGGAAACGCTTAAATAGCCCGTGATTTAACTGACACAGCTGTGTGAAAAGTTGAAGGCGAGACCTACCAGTGTCCAATCTGAGGTACATCCAGCACAGCTTACCACAGACCAACACCACTGACGCAAAGCTGCAATTTTCCATGTGATGACCGTTCTAATACTGTGCAAAGCAGAAACCACAGACTAGCTCTCAACCAAGCACGGGCTGAATAACATTCAGGAAGAAAGCACCTCACATATAACCAAACACCAGTTGTTTCACGCCAAAGAATAGAATTATTCTAGTAAATTTATACTCAGAAATTTATGTAATTATAATTAACAGTCTTTACCAGTCTATATCAGTTGGACTGTGATAAGGGTCGTCAAGACTGACAACTCATGTTTTTAGACATTTAAACATGATGCACATTGGTTTGTCTCCTGCTTCACAAATGACTTCCTTTGGATGGTGAGTTCATACAAAGCTCAGAACGTAAGACACAGCTGGGCATGCCAGAGGTAGCGAAGAAGATGGCGACCGCACATTTGCAGATGTGACTGGGGGTAGATACAACAATGCCCCTCAAGTTGTAACACGTATGGAGCAAAGTGAGTGAGGAAATGTTTCTATGTATAAAATCACGGCAACCGCCACATATGGTTCTGTTTATGGGTGCAACGTTGCAGGAGTGTCATGGATACGCACTTTTAGTCGCTCAATAAAAAAACTACTAGAATACCCCAAGGGTAATCCAATGAGTAAAAAGATCGCTGGGATAGAGAGTAGCTGGACAAGAATTTATAAATGTACCCATTGTAACGAACATCTATCAGGTGTATATTTAATACAGTATAACAAAATAATATGTGTACATATGCTAAGCCTTATATGAATGTGAGAGTGGGTGTGTGTTTGTGTTCGTGTGTATGTGCTTGTGTGTGTGTGTGTGTGTTTGTGCTTGTGTGTATGCGTGTGTTTGTGTGTTTGTGATGTGTGTCTGTGTGTGTACACAAACGCAAGCACACTTCATGTCCCTGCATAATGCTGGGAAATGCACAAAACACTTGTTGTGCAAACAGGGCCCAGGCTGTGCACCTGATCCACACTTCAGCTCCACCTGAGATCAGACACTGCCAGCATATTATTATTATTATTATTATTATTCCTACCATCTATTATTCTCCATCATGTTCTGCTATTATTATTTTCTAAACCTAGATTAATATGGTCAAGTAATGGGAGAATATTTCCTACTGAAGCAAATGGCAGGCAGTTTTCTGGAATGTATTTCACTTATTCAGCAATGAAAAATGGAATGGGAACTATATGAGGAAGTGGAGCACCTGAGGAATTAAGCCATAATTATGAACATGCACAACATTCTCCATATTATCATAACCAAATCTAAAAGAAAAAGAAATAATAAGTTATTGCAGTGTTTCTCATTTTCTCTTAAAAAGAAAAAAAGCCTGGCCTACAAAGAGTGCAGTGTGCTGGTGTGCTTGGCCGGACAGCAATATTTTGAGTCGGAGACCTACAGCTGTTGAGTGAGATTTCATTATTGGAAACACACACACACACACACACACACACACAAAATGTCCTGCACAAATTGATAACAGCTGAGTGTAATGTTTCAGTGGGTGAAAACATCTCTCTTTAAATTCCTAGCCATTACAGTAAAACCAGGCCGTAAGTCTGTAAACAGCCAGTGTACTGTGGCTTCTCTTGCTCTGTAAAAATAAATGCAAATAAAAGTGGTCGGGGGATCTGAAGGATGATTGCGATCAGCATTCAGCAGTGAAATGGATCCAGTTTATCCACAATAGCAAAGACCACCCGGGCGAATTTGATTTGGACATTAACGCCCACGGTCCCAGTTACAGCCAGGCGACTCCTCGATCACTGGCACCCTCGTATGAAAACTCCAGGTGATATTTCTGTCATGATTCAACATCGTCCTTTTACTTCTCCTTTTTAAGAGGTGGAACGCAAGTGGGCCGAGACCCCACAGGATTCTGGGAACTCAGACGGTGTCCGTGGCGATATGCTCCCTTTGGCAGGGCTTCACAAGGGACGTCGTGCAGCTCAAATATTTCTGCTTCAACTAATCTATGACAACACCACCACCCACTACCCCCCCCCCCACACACACAGGGAGAGAGAGAGACAGAGAGAGGTCATGCATATGTGTACATTTGAACTGTTTTCATATGTGGATGTTTGTACACAATATCATGTTTATAGGAGTGTGTGTGTGTGTGTGTGTGTGTGTGCATGTGTGCGTGTATGTGGGCACCTATGTGTACATTTAAGTCTGTGCACACATACATTTCTCTTCTTTTATTTTTATAAGAATATTTTGAAAATCATAAATTGCTGGATTAACACTATCCCGATTATGGGATCTCAGATATGAGCTTGCAGATGGGGTACTTAACAGTTTTACGTCCATAGTTCATACGTTCCCAAAGTCTCACAGCCATCTACTGGACACCCAGCCCTCAGCACTTGTAAATACATTCCATTTCCCTTTTTGTCAGCAAAGAACATGTTTTCGTTACCCCTTCCAGCCCGTAGCCCGTCTGAATGCAGTCGGAGACGTAACTGCTTGTTCCTCTGTAGTTCTGCGCACCCATGCAGAATCCTTCCTGCTCTCCGAGGTCAAACCTGTGCCACGAAGCAGTCTCTGCTGTGGAAGAATGGGATAAAAGGGAAAGATGATGTTGCAGTGTCACAGCCAGGGTTCATTGGAGAACTGGTATTCCACTCACCTCCTCTCGAACCCTGGAAAGTTGCTCGTCTGGTCATGGATGGAAGCCCAGAAGCCAGAGAATTCGAAAGCGATCCACTCCGAGTTCGGGTCGTGACCATTCCGTAACCTTTTAACGTGCTATTTCAGTGTTTAATCCAGGCCTGGGACCAGAGAATAGGAATGTCAGTTTATCAACACCGAAAGTCACATAAAAACGTATGACGGCAATATCTGAGACAAGACAATATCTTCAGGGAACAGCCTGGATTTCGGACACTACTGTGCACCAACTGTCCAATCAGGTTCAAAAGCCCCAACAGTGATTCATGTACAAAGTGCCCCACATACTGACCGAAAAAAAATTAATTCTTCAGTATGAGAAACTTCAGTCTTATTCACGATGAGGGAAACAACTGTCTAAATGTATTATATCCAATTGTTTTTTTAAAAGCATATTACTTTTTGAATGTATCAAAACTGACATACATTTGACCTTGATGAAATTTAATCGTCCAGTAATAGTAATTTTTTGGAGTTAATCATTCAGGATAATATGTAGAATAGGGAATATACTGTAAAGTTTTGCTGAGTTGGTCTCAGTGCTATACATACATTTCCAGATCCTGAGTAGTTTTGTAGCTTATATGTATTTCACAAATGATAACATTTCGTTCACTATATCATAAGTATGTCACATTCTGCGGCTTATGATAAATACATGTAGGCACACTATGCTTTCCACCTTTTTAAAAAAATAATTTGTCCATTCATTTCAGAAACTGCTTTGTATTAAGTTATTGAAACATTTTAAAACATGCCTGCTGATATTCATTGCCCAAAAAAAAGGCTGATTATATTTTGGTACTTTTTGGTTATTAGTGTTTAAAGTCCTTAAATAATTTCAATATGCTCTATTCATTTCGCAGTTCTTGTTATCTTTCTTAGATTTTTCCTGTGTAAATATTATTGCCTTAACATGGATGAAACACGTTAGTCTAACGATATCTCAGATGTAAAGAAAAACACTTTGCACAGAAAAAAGAAGTGATATAATGTAAAGTACATTGTTATTATTTTAAGATTCAGATTAGAGAAATTCAGTAAAATTTTTTCATTAAAAAAATGATTTGTTTACTATTTTTTCCAATAAGTGCACCGTAAGGTTTATATTTCCTTAATTTTATTTCGCTATTTTATTTCATTAATTGAAATATTATCTTTAACTATATATTTAGATTAGACATTTTATAGTAACAATTTATAGTATACTGCTGCCTTATGCTATTCCAAAAAATGTGTAAATTGTGCCTAGAAAAACAAGAAATGTTATTTATAAAATTTGATGGCTTTCAAAATGTCTCCAAACTACTAATAAATTATCAAAGCAAATTAAGTATGTAACGAATGCATAGATTAAATTAAAATAAATATGAATAATATTATAATTAGAAATTTACATTTACAATTTTGTTGTTGGCAAATATGAATGAATTATCTGCAGCAGCAATCCAAATTACAGTAAGCCAAGGACTCAAAATGGTACAACCTGATTGTATGCTTTGAAAGATACGTTATTAGGCAGATAACAGTGACTTTTCTACCTCCAGACTTACCCTCCACGTAATTAAAACAGCCAAACTTTGTAATACATTTTAACTTTAACACTACCTGGGTCTACTCTTTTAACATATTTCCAATTTATTTTGCTTTAGCTGTAACCTATACTTCACTGGTTTAGAGGTCAAACCTATATAAAAAGGCTATACACAGAGATTTTACAATTTAAACAGCCTCAAAAATGGGGCAAATATAATTCAGAGAACACAGATTGTCACCAGTCAAACTGTAAGACTCGGGCATGCATGATTTTGGTTTATGTACTGCATCGTGTTGATAAGGAAAACTATATACACATCACATCTTTGGGATTATTACTTTAAAAAAAGGGTTAAAATTACATAAGTAAAATGACTTTAAAGGCTTACATTTTGGGGGAAAATACGCTATTGTTTTTCCCTTAAAAGAACATTCCTGCAGCGTTCTGAACACGCAGCGATATTTATTATAGCGACTTAATCTCTCGCTGACATCAAGCGAAGCACGCAGGGCCGTAGCAACGTAGCCCCATGCCGAGCGTGTCGGCCATGCTGATACAGAGCCGCGCCTCGGGGGTAAAAGAATACAGAATCTGCCTTGTTTCCATCCCGTGTTTCCCAGGGCGAAGGCACCGGTGGCCGGGCGTCGACACGACAGAAGCACCGCGTAGCAGCGGCGGGCGCCGTGCGCTCGGACGCGCCCCCCCCCCCCCCCCGAGCCGGGCTTCTCTTCGGACGGCTCTCACGCCCCCCCCCCCCCCTTAGGGCTCGACTGCAGCTTGTTAAAACATATAAATGTTTCATTTATCAACAGCGGAGGGAGAGGGGAGGGGGGGGGGGAGAAAGAGAAACCCTGTTTTTGGGCGACACGCGTTGATGAGGGCTGGATGCGCGCACAAAGGGGCCTTTATGAGCACTTTCGGACCTCGGGGAGATGAAAGCAGGGGTCCAGCTGAAACGAATTACGGGATCTGAAGCAGGTGTCTGACTTTTCCGACTTTCATGCCAGAAATTTCAATTTCAAGCAGAGAACATCAAAACCGAGGGTTCTGTACAGATCTATTATGAAAGATGGGGTGAATGTACAGGGGACATACACAACTGTAAGCGCAGCGTGTCGCTACATCAACGGCTATATTCGCTGTTTTCTGAAACTGTCCAGATAGCGATGCCTGCAGTAGCGTGTGGGAATGATCGTGCAGCAGATGGATGCTGTTCGTGGACTGCTATGACAATAAACAGGTACTGTGGATCTAGCCACAGGAAAACCGCACAAAGTCAATCAGGTGAAAGTACACTACATTTCTGTCATTACTAAATGTTGGGGTGAGGAGGAGGGACTGGGGCAGGCTGAGAGATGGAGGAAAAACAGTCTTGAGAAAGTTACATTTAGGTTTTGGAAAACATGCAATGTTACAGAGAGCGAGATATGATGAATGCCATGTCCTCGTAAAACAATGAAACTATGAAAATGAATTTAAACCGGTCCTGTTTGTGTATTCGTTCTGACTGCGGGAACAATCTGTGTGTGTACGTGCATGCATGTGTGAGCAATTGCGAGTGCACGCGAGTCTGATTGTGCGTGCGTGTGTGTGTGCATGCGCGTGTGAGCTTGTGCGTGTGTGAGCTTGCGTGTGTGTGTGTGTGTGTGTGTGTGTGTGAGTGTTTGTGTATGTGTGTGCTTGTGTGCGTGTGTGCGCATGTGTGCGTGTGCGTGTGTGTGTGTGTGTGTGCGTGTGTTTGTATATGTGTGTTGGTGTGTGTGTGTGTGTGTGTGTGTGTGAGTGCGTGTGTGTGCATGTGCGCGCGTGCGTGTGTGTGTGTGTGTGCGTGTGTGTTTGTATATGTGTGTTGGTGTGTGTGAATGTGTGTGTGTGCATGTGCGCGTGCGCGCGTGTGTGTGTGCGTGTGTGTGGGCAGCAGGGCCGGCTCCCTGTGTTTGTTTGAACCTCATCAAGGTGGGAGTGTCCAGCACACTGTCCTAATGCCCAGTGGGTGGCATCAGTTCTCACGCTCTGTCTCCATGCTGGCGTGGGGAGGCCAAGCCCCCCCCCCCTGCACACACACTGACAGGAGATGGAGGGGAAGGACGTGGGGAGTGTGAAGGCCGGGGAACCAGACGGCCCACACAGAGATTATGCCTCATTTGCTCGTCCCGCCCAGCCAAAAACAACACCATTTAACTGCAGGTACTCACAAGCTAGCAGACTGAAAAACGGATTACACTCTCCCTCTGTCTCTTCCTCCCTCCCTCCCTCTCGCCCTCTATTTTACTGACCACTGCCTTCTTTTTTCTTCTCTGTCTCTCTCTCTCTCTCTGGGGCTTTTGCAGAGCTATTCATAGAGCCCATCTGCTGAGGTGAAGCAGCATCCTTTCAAGCTCCCTTATGTTGCCAATGTTCTCAGACACCCTCACCACACTGCAGACAGAACGTGACGTCTGTCATACACAAAATCAATAGTCATTTAAAAGGGCGTGGTTATAATGCACCTTTAATAGCGCCATGGTAAGAGATGGTATGCACTTTTCAAGGTCACAAGCAAGCATGTGAACTAGTCATGGACATCCAACATGCCATTTAATTAGCAACAAGCTCCCAGTGGAAGAGTAAAATCCCTACGTTCTCATTGGGAATTAAGAGTGCCGCCTGTGGCCAATTGAACTTTAAAGAGCCTGTGTGGCGTTCTCAGTCTCTCCCATTGGCTGTCACTGCAGTCCTTGTTCCTGGAGTCATAGTGGCATTTCAGGCTTAAAAAAATCCAGACAACTGCAGCCATTGAACCCTCCCCCATCCAACCATGTCCCAGCGGAGCGTCCAACGGCAACTGGGTCCAATGAACAGGAAGCAGACTCTGCAGGGCCCCCCAGTCTCTTTCCTCCACTTCCTGTTTATTTACTAAAGAGCAGCAGTGAGACTGGATTGGGGGGACTGGAATGATGGCACTGTTCTTGGAAGCCGGTCCCCAGTGGGTCTGGGTCGGGTCAGGGGTCTGAGGGACCCAGACGGGGGAGGTTTCATACAGCCGTGGTTACGTTCTGGGGTTTAATGTCTGTCTGTCTTAAAATCAGTTAGACTGCTCAAGGGTACAGTGGCTGTGCCCAAGCTGGGAATTGAACCTATAACCTTTCAGCTACGCTGCCACCCCAACGGTTGTGTGGCATCTGGCTACTTTATTTAAGGCTCACTAGATAAATCACAAAAGCTAGAGAAAATGGCTTGAGTCCACACACTGTAAACAGTGGGATGCAATGTGGTCATCCTCAGTAAGTCACTCAGTCCAATCCAGTTCAAAATTCAGGGTTTTTTGATAATAACTCCACACAAAACCAAATCATGAACCAGTTTAAATATTATGGGGTACATTTAGTCTTAAAATAATAACCTAATTTTCTTTTCTGTCAGAGCCAGACAACACATGCAAAAATTTTCAGTCAACACCCCTGCAAATATAACAATCTTTGGTTTTCAAAATGGTCAGAAGAATGTTAAGTATCATTTATTTTTCCCAGAATCCTCTGTCATAGGATTGCTTATGGTTCCCTTAATCTGTTGATTACTGAACCCAGTGCACAAAGTAGATTTGTTACTTATATTTCAGCCGAATGTGGAGTTAATTATGACTTTATACCCTCTCCCATTTTGGAACAGAACATTGTTTATTATCGGTAATGCCTGTGATGATGACCATGCCGGCCTCATGAAACGAAATAGCCATGTAATGCGTCCGATGTTTTCTTTAGTTTACAGTGGAATTTCAGGGCTATTTTCCCATCTTAACTTCTGTTTCAGCTTTTCAAAAGGCAAAAGATAGCATGCTGTTTATTGGTAGAAATTGCAGTGTATTTGCATGAGGTAAGACAACACCTCAGATTCAAACAAGATTAAGTCGTCCACATTCAGGGTCGTTCGGCCGGTTCGCTCAGGAAACACGAAGTGAGAACCTCCTGGCCTCCTGAGCTGACGTGAGGCCTCTGACCTGCCTCTCGGAGCCAAAGCAGCTTAGCAGCGTACGGCGGGCACGTTGGTGCAGGGTACACTCTGTGAAGAACTCCCGTACAGACACACTGCAGGCCTGCAGAGGAACGCCGCAGCAATGACATCATTACATTGCCTGCATTTGGGGGGGGGGGCTTGTGATTGGCCGTTGGCACCAACCCTCCCTGCCAAGATGATGTCATCTTTATACAGTCGCAGATGTTACCTCACGCCTCCCTGCCAGCTCACTAATGTCTCTCTGGTCCCCATGAGGCCTCCGGCAGGTATATATGTCCTTCCCAGAGGCCACCGGGTGAACTGTAACACACAGGTCTTTTCATAGAGCAAGACGAACATTTCCCTGCCCGAACACGTACCCTAGACGTAGAGTACTTTCCAGCAGATACTTTGGGCATTTATAAGCCTGGATTTCTTACACTTCGGTAACTCCTCTCAAGCCTGTATTGTGACAAGCCGTATTGTGAAGTGTTGGCTGCCCCTTGGCTATAATCTCTCAATCTCTCTTGTGCTGTTCCTTCTAAGGCACAGGCTCTGACACATAGATCCGCATTAGCCAGGTCTTACAGGTTATTCTGCCCAAGGGGTAGAGTCATTTCAGAAACTCCAATAGACTGAAAGGAGGGGGGGGGGGGCGAGGATGGAGTTTAGGCACATAGTCACATAGTGTTATTTCAATGAATACTGGGTGGCACTGTAATACAACGGTTAGGGAATTGGGCTTATAACCTAAAGCTTGCTGGTTTTATTCCCAGGTAGGACATCAAGGCATGGGCTGTATGAATAGATACTCTACAAGAATGCAAAGGCTGTGTACTGTAAGTTGTGTAAATGATCAGTAAAAGAGCATTTGCTACATGCCTGTTATAATGATGGACTACCAAAGCACACCAAATAGTGAAATATATATCTGACAGATGTAAATACCTATTTATTATTACCTCTCTCTCTATTTCTGAAAGCAAAATTATTCCTAAATACCTCTCGGCAGCACCTTTTTGCTCTCCAAGCGCTTTCTGTCCAACACTCCAAGTTTTCCTGAAAACTGCAAAAGCTCACTCTGGCATGGCTACCCCGGAGATCAAGTCCAGATCTCGTTATGACACAGATTATAAACACCTGAGACTATGACCTCTGTCAGCTGACCAGCGAAAATCATGTGTTCCTAATTAATCTAACGGTTTAGCCGGAATGGGGTTAAACCAGCAGTCTCAACCTCTTGTACCTTTGGGCCCAAAATCTGTTATTAAATACAGAAGTTCTGTACTCTGTACGTGAGACTTCTTGCACTGGTTCATACTTGAGGCATTCATAATACAGAGGAATCCTCCTTTGAAAGTGTCTGACATAAAACATCTGTCAACGCCATTCACTTCAGTGTCTCAGTTTTTAGTTACACCTACCCTGCTACAGCAGAACTATGGGATATGGCGGTGAATAAATTTAAGTGAGCTGAATGGGCTTGCAGGCGCTGGTGTGTAGGACAACGGTGTTTCAGAGTCCATTTGCAGATAATGGCTCTGCCGTCATGCACTTCATGGCCTGTTGGGTTCTTAAGAATCAATGAAAACAAGCAATGTAACTATCAGAGCAGTTGTGAATGGCAAGAGCTTCACATTAATCCTTTGTTGAAATAACGCCTGCCAATGATATGTTACAAGTAAAAGCAAGTGTGACATTTTTTGTTTGGCAAGTTTTTTTTGTGTTAGCTGAACTTGCCAAATTAGATTTGTGAAGAACTGTTTGTGAAGAAGTGTTATGTTTGCAATTGGTCAGAGTTAAGGAAAAACATTGATTGAATTGATTTTGATTTTTTTTCAGAGTACGTGTATATGATGTGTGCAGATATTTTCAGCAGTGGTATTACTGATTTGACTGAAATGGCTGCAGCTGCAATAGTATTACCTTCTAATGAAGAAGAAGAGGAATAAGAAGGTCTATATAGAAGGCAATAAATAACTGTAGTTCATTCAAGGCAGACAGACATCATCAGGTCAACAAATCAATTACTATTTTTATTCAGATTGAATGAAGAGATGAAGTAAAAGATTTTCACATCTGACTTAAATTTAAAAAAAAATCCTTGTTGATGGTCCGATGATACAATGAGGGCATACCCAGGAAAGTCCTTCTGTCACACTGGCTTACTGACTTTTCATAATTTATCATCGCTCCAGTCTTCTTCTGTAGAACATTTCTAATAAATGGTTTAGGGTTTCCCCACCTTTCACAGTTTAAAAGAATCCCACTGACAGCCAAGGGCCAGAGGGGTCTCCCCAAAGTTCACCACAATCCAATGAAAACAGAGCTTACCCGTGCCTGTGCGGGAGGGAACAGGGTTGTAAGGGGGCTAAGAAGCTGAAATATAAATAACTGAGGAGCAAGCTCACCCTTGTGCAAAACAGGAACGCAATTAGGCCAGGCTGTCAGGGCGCTGTCGACCGCCAATATTTCACAGGTAGGGAGATGAGCACTTTGATAGCCCCGGTGATGAGGGAGGAAACCCAGCTTCATACTTGCCCCTCTCTCTCTCTCTCTCTCTCTAACGTGGCAGCACATAAGTCCAAGATGATCTAATCTTTAACATCTGTGCAAATGTATGGCAAAAATACACTGCATGTTAAGCATGTTTTGCAGCTCATATTGACAGCATATTGCAAGTATATTTGGCAAAAATGAGATAAATTATAAAAACTATTTTATGAGCTTTCCAACCAGAAGGGTGCCACACCTAATGTCCGTACATATAATCCTTGGATGTGAGGGTGCTGAGGGAGGAGTTTTAGCACGTCACTTCGGTGGCCTTTAATCATGCAAGCAGTGACGCGTGGAAATGAGCAGGAGACAGCCGCGCGTACCGCCAACTGTGCGCCCGCGGAAACCCAACCGCCTGGGCCTTCCTCTGTCATGTGACCCCTTTTGGCTCCCCGCGGCCCAAGATGAGAGCTCTCAGCGGAGAATTTGGGCAACAAAGAATATGAAACCTTAACCGTACTACCTGTCCTATCTCTTCAAATCATCAGTCAGGCAGTCTACAGGAGGATTAGGGGTTTTACATTTGATATCGTCCCGTTCAATTCCATTCTTGAGAATTTTTTTCAGTGTTCCCTAGAGGGCAAGCTTGTTATATTCCATATTACAAGTTAGTCACGATCACCTGTATTCATATGGTGACATTCTGTTTTAATTCTGATCAAACCGTTTCCTGATTTAATCAAATGTTGCAATTTTCTACATACATGTTTTCGACATGAATTGCAGCATCCATCATCTGGATAATACTGGATAATAAACTGAATAAAAGGCGCTTTTAAAAAAAGTTATAGATAGTTAGGGGGGGTCAGAGATTCTTTGCAGCTTGACACACAACAACGGGGAACACTGACTGATACATGCAGGAAAGGCGCATCGACTCACATTCATTAAGGTTGTCTCAATATTACAAAGCTGGTTCTCATCCTTAACTATGCTACCAGTTTAAGCATTGTTCAAGTAATGTTTCAGTCCCATTAAAGAAGTAAATAGGCTGTTTCACTGAAAGCTAACCCACCATCGATCCTGGAATGATTTAAGGAGAATTTCACAGTGCACAGCAATTGGACGGTGAATAAATATCAAGTTTCCTTACTTAGCAAGCTTGAAAAAGTAGAGTTTCATTACTGCCATTAGTCCAGCTGGAAGGAATCGGACTCAGACAAAGCCACGTATCATTTCATGGAGTTGGTACAAATATGAAAATGTGTGCACAGGCATAAGGCCGCAAATCCTGCCCCAGCTTTACAGTCAGAGACAGACGTGAGCGTGTTCAATGGCCTTGTCGGCTGATTCATTGTGCCGGTAACCACAGTGGCGATAGGAGAGGGCTGGTTAAGTCCTGAGGGATAGAGAGGGACAGACAGAGAGAGAGACAGAGGGATCTGCGATAGGCCGGTATTAATAGGGTGAGATGTGGCGTATGTCACCTCTTCTGTGAGTGATAAGGGGACGCAACCCAGGCTATCTGAATGCTGATCAATCAGCCAGGCGCTGGGACGGGGCATCATCCATCAACCCCTCTCACTGTCCCGAAAATATGGGGGAGAGGCCTCCCTCCCCGCCCTGGCCAGGGGAGGAGGCCGGAGGGGAGGGTGATTTACTCAGGTCTGTGGGCGAGGGTTCTTCAGCTGGGGTCACTAGATCCAGTGCATGGGTGAAGTGTGCCCCGACAACAGTTAAATAAGGGTCCTAAAACTACCCTAGTCCTAAAACTACACAAACCTGGTCCAAAAACTACCCAACCATGATCCTTTGAGTCTGCAGTCTCTGTTCAGCTACTTAAACCTGGTCTTAGGGGGCGACAGGTTGTGCAGTGCCTACAGACAACAATACGAAAGCTACATGCTCGAGGAAACAGACGTACTATATTTGTCAGTGTTTATAAGCTAGCATTTGGTGGAGAAATGAATTATCTACCGTTCATTACAGTTTTAGTGATACCATATTACTTTTCTATATTCTGCTCCTACTGAACATGGCAGACTTATTGAAACAAATCATTTGAGGCATTTCTCACTCTAGACCCATTATCTCGTATTGTACTTGGCCATATCTGGGATACCACAGCTTCACAGACTCTGTAGGTCAAATAAAATGCTACTTAATTGGACTCGCCATCTGGAAAATACAATTTAAAGATAGAGCTACAACGGGTTGAATGTCTGCAGGCGTGGGAATGGTCTTGGGAAAGGTCCCCATGGTGCTGAGATAATTAACCTGGTTTGTTTCCATTCGTCTACATTTCGTGTTGGACCGTAGTTCCCTCACAATGTGCAGGGACAATCACAGACTCCACGTGGACCGTATGGAAACTCGCGCTATGGCGGAAACACACACTTTACCTGCTGCTGGAGAGCATTAGAGCTCATTACAGGTGATAAACTATGAGATCAAGCGCGTGGAAATTGATGTATGAATGCTGGCAGCAGTGTGTAAAATGTGGTTTTGAAGGGCAGCGTGAGAATGTAAATGTTTGAATTGGAATGGTAAGCTATGGGAGAACCATTGTATGAAAAATGAATTCATCAAATAATACATCTGAATATATTCCTGGGAATGAGCGTGATTGTAAGAGAGAAGGAAAATGTCCTCCTCCTGATGCACACACACACACAAACACACATACACACACAGGCACACCTACACACATGCACACATACACACACACACACACACACACACACACACACACACACACACACACACACACACACACCTTTTCCCGCTTTTCATGACGGTCCATTTGTTCCATGTCCATTCTCAGCCATTTGTCCTCCCAATAAATTCTCTAGGTTTATGTGGCGTAGAAGGACAGAGAAAGAATTCAAAAAATAAATAAAAGGGAGGGGGGAGCGGGGGAGACCACATGGTACAGTCCGTGGGCAGGCGACTCAACAAACCCCCCCCCCCCCCCCAGATTCCCGACAACAGCACTCATCATACTGTGACTGTGATCCCATTTCTGTCTGCAACACTCTCTGCTTTCCCCCCTGTCAGAATAAAGTGAGCGGGTACACAAGGAGGGTCGACTGTCTGCTGTCCTTTTTTAAAAATAAAAAGGGGGAGGAGAGAAAAGACTAGACTCCAAAAGGATTGAAACAGAGGCAGAGAGCAGGAGCAACGAAACTTGACAGGAAGTTCAAACTGCGGAATGAGAAAGAGGGTGATGGAAACAGGAGGGAGTGAACGAGAGAGAGAGAGACAGAGGGGGGACGGAGGAGTGGACGTGGAGAGATGGCTCCGGCGGGCTGTCGGTGCAGATCAAAGCGCCCATCCCTTAAACATTATGGCACCGTAATGGTTTTGCGGAGTCAGGGGGCCCAGTCATACACGGAATGATTAGTCGCATAGTCGGCAATACTCTGAGCGTTTGCTTACAGAGGGGGCACCCAGCCGGGCCCAGAGCTTTAAACTTTGTGGGGGGGGTTAAAAGTGGGAGGTGGGGGGGGAGGGGATGTTGGCTTCATTCCTCCCCTTTATATCTGCACTGGGAACAGAGGACAGAAAATAATGTGTGGGTGGCAACGCACACATACCCGCCATACTTTCCCTTATTATAAAAAGAAACCGAGGGCCATTCTAGCCTAAACAGGGGCAAAAATCTAATTAGCATCCCTGTTTTTAGGCATAATATCACAAAAACTGTCCGCTATTTTCTTTTAAAAATATTTTCATACCTGAAAACACTATTTTTGTAAAATGACCTGTGTAAAAATGACAGGTTCTTCAAGCTGATTGGCTCGAGGTCATTCAATTCAATTGCATGCTGCTAGTCGGGGGCATTTGTTCCCGATGAAGCATGTCATAATATAATCGGGAAAAGCGTTCAAATTGTGGCGCGTAATACCTAGTTTAAAATTATGTGGTTTGGAGGTTGTTTTATTAATCGGAAAAGGGAACTGGAATCGGCCTGCCAAGATTTTCCGCTCACAGACAAGCCCTCTTTTGTCTATCTCTGGTTTAGAGTGCACAGATGAGAGATGAGGACGTATTGCTAAAACAGTGGTATTTTACATCAGGTAAAAGCCTGGAAGGCTTATGTGGATATAAAGAGAAGGCCAGGTTGGTGATCTATATTTTAGCTGTCACGCTGGTAATGATTAATAACTAAAACCTCTGACTCAGCTGCTTAAGGTAACATGCATGATTAGCCTCCACCGCTCCAAGACTCTCCTTTCTGTCGCCCCTCTTAGGATCTATGTTTAGGCATAGAAGCTGGCATCCATGTTAGGAAGAACATTTTTCTTCAAAATTCTCTCGTTGGGCCTCATTCACGAAACATGTGTATGATCACATTTGATCAATAACTGTGTGTAAGAACGTTTCCAAGAACATTTCGGCATTAATTTTTTTTTTCCTGTATTTGTTAATGGCTGTTTCTGTACATGAACAGGATTCTGCAGAAAATTTACAATCAGCATTCATCATCTCATACAGAAAGCCTGCTGAAAGTGGGCTTAACAGGAGTCGCCTTCATGCAGGCGAGGGACACCGTTCTGACCACAGCTCTCCTTTCCGGGGATGCTACCGGCCAGCCTGGCAGCCGTGTACATTTGGCTCAAGCAGGGTAAGGACTCCACTCCAAACCCCGCGACGAGAATTAGCGCCTAGGCTAAGTGTGCCTTAGTGTGACATGCCGCCAGACGGGTTCTTTCCCCCCACCCCCTTCCTCCGCTTGCGTTCTCGTTTACAGTCTTCGGAGGGTAATTGAGCGGAACGAGCTCCCCGACGCTCGGCTGACAAGGGTTAAAGGGGCCAGACACCATGACTACCCTGAGACCCCAAACCCCCAAAACCCAACCGCCCCGCCCGCCCAGACCAGCGCTCTTTAGTGTCCTCCACCATCCACCACTGCCCGTGGAGATCAGGGCATGACAAACTAGCTACATTACAAACACGTGTTTCTGCAGAGATATTGGTACATCCTTTCATAAAGTAATGATCTCTTTCATTTTCATTTGAATTAAGTTATTGATATCTGCTGTGATGAAACGTTAGGAGTTAGCTTTCACTAATTAATAGTACATTAATTGAAGGAGGTTAAGTGACTGTCAAAATAGACTCCATATACACCACTTCACATTAGCTTGTTTTTGAGGAACTATGGAAATAGATAGATAATGCTAATAAAAATGTTAATAATTATAATCACCTCACAAATGAATTCAACCATTACTTTTTTAATGGCAAGTTCATTTTGCCGATTCTGAACTTGCTAGTCTATTGTTGCAAAGAAAATAGCTTTCTGTTATGTGATCCAAAGTACAAATGCTAATTAAATACAGACTACAATGTAATATGATTGGCAGTCATTAATATTAATATAAATTAAATGTTAGAAATAAGTAAAATAATTTAATAGTAATAAATAACAAATTAACTCCTGCCTCCCGGAGTACACCTTTACTTGAGGATTAGGTGGTATCTAATCTTAGCTCCTGTGACTTCACGCTACTCTTCTCAGTGTTTTTATGTCTTTAAAATGGAATGCAGGGAGAGGACAGGGACTCGCCAGGGATTAAAACCAAACCGGGATCCAGTAAGACGTGACAAGTTAAATCAAACAAATTGCTCTAATACTTACATTCTTTGTAATTATGTAACTGGTGTTGTTTCTCAGAACGCGCTGAAGATTTAAAGGGCGGGATTCAAACCCTGGGGCTGCGGGGTCAAGTTCTGGCAGATATTATTCCCCACGCAGCCGTCCGGGCGTAACGCCAAGTCCTGTCAGCACTGGAGGTCCGCCGCCAAGAAAACGCTACGAAAAGAAAGAAAGAGAGTTATACGTGTGTGTGCCTTTTCTTCATATGACACCCTAATATCCAGGGGCTGATGAGAAGCTATTAGTCTGTACCTTTTGCCTCAGACAAGTTCCTTTGTTTTAATGTCAGTGTATAACTTCATATTTCAAAGCAGTGGAGAGCTCTCTCTCTCTCTCTCTCTCTCTCTCCCTAATCAACCAATCAACTCTAAATATAGCACCAAGGATTCCCAAGGATTTAGCATTGACAAAAAAGGCGAACAAAAACAAACATTTATCATTGCTGAAAGAACACTGCGTATATACTCTGCATCTGTACCTGTGCATGCATGTGATTTATCTGCTCGTCTATGAATATAGTTTTTTTGGGTGCATGCATGTGCATATGCATGCAACAATATGTACGTATGTACCTCTGTGCGTATACGTGTGTGCAGGCATGCCTGTGCCCAAGTGCATGCCTGCGTGAGTGTGTGTGCATGCATTTGTGAATACGTGTGTGCGTGAGTGCATGCGCGTACATGCGCTTGCAGCTGTGCAGACCTTCATGTGTGGCCACAGCAATGTTTCTCCCTCTCAGATCTTTCCAGAATCCTTTCACATGTGCTAAAAATATACCAAGTATCCCTCAATTAATAAATAAACACTCCTGAAATTAAAAGGAGAAGAAGCCTTTTAAGCCAAAAATAGAGTTCCTGTTCTTTCTTTTCTTTGGTCTTTTAGGAAACGCACAGCAGTCTCATTGTTGCATTGTTACATTTCATTGCTCTCGCTGTGAAATCTGCTTTATCCGTATAACGAGGTGATGGATAATTGCTGATGGATGATTGGAGCAAAAAACAGTTTTTTAGTTTTTTTGTTAAAAGATGTTTATAGGTTTTACATGTAATGTTATACAAAGAGTACAGGAGCAGGATGTGGTGGTGGTGGTGGCGGGGGAAAGGGAGGGGGGGGTTGTAGAGCAACCTGCAATTTAAACCTGCCTGGGTGGAAGACTGAAAAGAAGGGAATGTTGAATATGACCACAAAATAAATCAACAATCAGTGATTACAGAAAGATTAATTTTACAGAATAAAGGAAATCAACACAGTCCCACTATCAACAGCATCAGAACTGGACCTATACAATACAGTAGACCTTTACAAAATAAAACACCCAAAAAAAAAGAGCACAAGTTTGTTGTTGAAATCTTACTCATTGAGAAAGCAGCCATAGGAAAGAATCTACAATATAAAACATAAAAGTGAAATACACCTCCATGTCTCTCAAAAGAGATGTATGCTGTAAAATGTATTTATTCTGGACAAAGCTCCAAGAGTAAAGAACCTTTGTTCTGCCAATCTCTGCACTAAATCATTTTCGTCCATGACTGCTGGGCTACTCTGTTGTGGAGTCTGTTGCTACTGATCTACAGTATAGATTCATATTGTAGTGATGGCCATAATTAATCCTTAAGATCAATTTTCAGAGTCTTAACATGACTGACACTCAGTCACAAACTGGCGTAACATTATGAATTAAAAAGAAAAGATAAATGCTCTTGTTCATAGCTATAGAGACTGTCATAAGACTGATGTTCTGACACACATCCGACACAAGACTGACGACATTTAAAGGTATAAACGTCATTTCACAAAGCTGTAGGTCATGAGTGCTGTTCTTTTATTGCCTTGTAAAAGGAAATTGCCTTTAAAATATCTAGCAAAGGACTATGGCAAAAATGCTTCTGAAAAAGGGAGGGTGGGAATTCATTCCAGGCGAAAGACACTCAGGAAAATTCATGTGAAATCTGGACACTTGAAAATTGGCTGGAAAAAGTACTCTGGAGAACTGAAGCTCTTTGTTCTGAATCTGTGGATAGTGCCTGATTTACTAACACCTTTAGCACCTGACAAACCTTTTAGCACACGCAAAACTAATAACACAACCAATGGCTGATGCAAAACAAATACCATGACCAATCATTGGTCTTGTTATTGGTTTTGCGTGTGCTAAAGGTCTTAGTAAATCAGGCCCAGAATCAGCTACCTCTGGTTACCAAAAATCATCTTTTAATACGTTGTTCAAGAGAAAAGGGAGTGAGAAATAAAAAAGAAGGGAAGAGAAAAAAAGAAAGACAGAGGCACAGAGGGATTGCAGCTTTAAATTAAACTCCCACAGTACCAACCTCAGAGGGATAAGAGCAGAGGCGGACCCTTTAAAGGTCAGATAAATCTGTAAACTAAAATAAGCGTGGCAGCTGATGCAATTTCAAAATGTGAATGTGGAAAAATGCATTTATTCTACAAACTGTATTGTAGTCACTCAATCACACATGGCAGAGGTAGTCATAGTTTGCACCAAGAATGCAAGTATGGATGCACCTTTCATGCACTACACTTTTGTAAAAGGCACGCAGCGAGGCTGTCAATTTTACATTAGCATTTAAATGGAGGCTTTGGATAATAGGTTGCTTATGTGGGAGTGGAAGGTGGTTATGCACGAGTTTATTGCATTAAAATATGAAGCACCAGACTTTTGATGAATGGAAGAAGTGACAAACCCACATCTTACACAGACCCTCCATCCTGTTTCCCTCCTGTCAGTCCTCGGTCTCCCGTCAGATAAATTAGGTGCTGGAATCCCTGCCTCAGTCTGACTCCCCCCCCCCCCCCCCCCCCCCCCCCCCACCCCCCCCGCCTCCTAATCCCAGCCAAATTATATTTACAGTTCAGACCCTTCTGAGAGCCAGGACATCACTAACCCAACACGACTGTCTTCAATACTTTTAACCAATGAACATGCTCTCAAACCATTTTTCCCCTTTAGCTGATTCCTTCCTGCCAGGTTTATTTAAATTAACAGCGATAAAACTCATTTTGCTCTGAGCACAATCCATAATAAATTTAAAAACGCTATTTAAGGGCCCACTGGTGAACGTCAGCCCCCTTGTCCGTCCTCTGCAGGGGTGTTAAGCGGGTGTTTTAGGGTCAGACGGAGCGGTGCGGAGGGTGCGGAGGGTGCGCCAGGCGGCGTCCAGCTGGAGCAGGGTCCGGGGCGGTGGAAGGGCCGCGCGGGCGCAGCTGTGATCAATCGGCGGGCCGTGCCTCACCTTCAGAGGGCGTGACGGCTCAGACCGGAGCGTGAGAGCTATGCGCAGGTACGACACGCACGGCGGCCGCAGAAGGAGCCGTCTTACAACTGTTTACACATCTCCTCCGCTGGACAAACAAATACGACACCGCGACCCGTAAATCACGAGCGCGCAAACGGGCCTCGTCCCGGAAACCGCGCTCCGGGGACCGCCTTCTTCCAAACGATACTTAGGGATCGCGTGGCAAAGACAAAGGTTTTGAGGAAAAAGCTCCAGCTCAGACAGTGCGGGGCAAAGTGTTTGGTGGGAAGAGGAATTTGTGAAATTGTAGAATTTCACTCCTAGTCGGAGGACAGGAAGAGAACGTGGGGCTCCAAATGGCCTGGTAGCTGCAGCTGTAGTTTAGAGGAAGTGGGGAGGGTGGGACTCAGATGGAAAGACATTGGAGAATAAGCTCCACTTTCCTGTGTGACTATGAGTGAGAGAGAGAGACATAGAGAGAAAGAAAGAGAGAGAGGAATGCTCTTCTTGCTGTTTCATAGGGTGTAAGTGGTTATTTCACAATTGTATCCCCGTGTTCGATATACAGTAGTATAAAATTCTTCCGTCCTGAGCCTTCTGTCCTGAGCAATCATGTTCAGCTCCTTTGTGTGCTCTAAGGAACACTCACTCAGGTTTCCTGTCAATCATGTGTTCTATTTCCAGTGTGAAGTGTGTGCCAGATGACAGACAATATCTTCGTCTTCAAGGGAGAGTTTATCACCGCGCTATTACTTGATTTTCTCAAGCTGGACTCCTGAAATGAAATAGCCATATTTTTGTTTCACTGGGGTCTGGTTAATTTGGCTTTTTTTTTGTTGGCTAAACGAGCTTTATGCAACACACTCCCCAGTTCAAGCTTGATGTTAGCCACGTAATGTCACTATGGTGTATTCTTTGGCTGCGGACAACTGAAATGTAATTGGCTTAGGATTTTGAAAGCAGCCTGGCAGCTAAGACCAGGCGCTTTTGGCCCATGAAATGCTCGCTCGCTCTGGGTGGGAACATTCAGAACGTGGCACGTAAGCCTACAAAAAGAGACATCCTTTCACACGGCTTCAAACCGGGAGCTGGGGCAAAGTCAGAACCCACATGGGCACAACCGTTGTATCCGTAATGACACCGATGCATCACCAATTACAGATACGGTTGTTGTGGAGCGATGACATATCTCTGTCTAATTAGAGATGCAGCCTGTGGCGGTATTTGCGTGCAGTTGCTCAATCGGGCAGGGGCGGCGTGGGAGGTGAGCGGCCATGTTTATACGCTTGTTTGTATTTTCTGAAAGAGACAAATGACTGTGTGTTTTCTGAGGGTGAAGTTTGGTTTTAATCAGCGTCTGAAGCTCCTGTAGCTCCTCTGTGGTCCTTCATCAGTCAACAGAGGAAAACTCAACGCCTTTAACTTGGTTTGCCTTCTCGACTCTAAAGTATAAAATATGTGTGAAGGATCTTATGATTTAAAACAAAAAAAGGAGTGATTGTAATTTGTGCTGCTTTATCTTGGATTAATTTAGGTTCAGTGGAAGTATAATAAAATGATTAGGGAACTTCGCTCAAAACATCAAGGTTGTAGGTTCAACTCCCTTGACCAAGGAGCTTATCCTGAATGAATGAATGAATGAATGAATTTTATTATTGTGTCATGCATCATATGGATGCCCAGCCCACATGGGCTTATATGACACCAACATTTTTTATAAAACAGATCCAGAGTAAATCCTAGACCTATTAAAATGCTACAGACACATATCTGATACATATACCCTGTACATAAGAGTATAGTCTCCATAATCAAACCTTCTTATCTTCTTTTCCAAGTTTTTTGCAACATATTCAAAATCATTTCATAAATAATAACACCTCATTAGAGACTAAACAAACAATCCATCTTGCCTTCTTTTCCAGGCTTTTGAAACAAAGTTAGCCATTTTAAAAACATCAAACTTAAATAGCCATTCCAATTTTTCATCATCCCCCCCCCCCCCCAAAACACTTCCTGAATTGCTTCAGTGAAATATCCAGCTTTATAAATAGATTGAATATTTAAAAAAGATGCTTGTTTAAGTTTCTCCGGGTAAGTTTAATTTCAATCTTGTCAAAAGACAACATCATTAAAGAAAACAATGCTTCTCTGGCGCTTGTGGTGTTCTCACTTATAAACTGGTTTTAATTTATGGATGCATTCCATTACATTACATTACAGGCATTTCGCAGACGCTCTTATCCAGAGCGACTTACACACAACGTTCCTCAAATACTTCTACAGGTAAAAAGCTTTGAGACGATGATGATGCCGTCATCCTTTAAGTATAAATGACATTCAGCCAATGGGAGATTCTTTTCGGGAGCAATAAATACTATGACAGTTCAGTTCAGGTTCTCATGTTAATGCTAAACTGACAATTTACCTTCTACATCTCATTAAATCATTTTATCTACAGTCATCTATGGACAACAAGCTGACTACTCTCAAGGCTGGACACATCCCTTAACACTGTTGCAAGTATGATATTTATAAGTATGATATAGCAATTTATGACAAAAATGATCATTGTCTCATTTATTTTATTTTATTGAGTCAGATTATTTATTGTTGTACATTAATTTTGAACCATAATTAAGCACACAAGCACTCACACACAAACACACACACGTATATATGCACTCAAACATACACACAAACACATACATACACACACCTACACACATACAGTGCCCGCTGCTCTCTGACCCCACCTCAGCCTCCAGCAGGCCCCTTTGAGGGGGGAGGTGGGCTTTGGGGATACAGCCATGGGTGATAAGCATCCAAGTATGTGAGGGAAAATAGACCCCAATGTCATTCCTGACACCACACCCCCCGGTCCTAGAGTTAGGGAAGAGGACACCAGCTGCAACGGGGGGAATGTAAACACCCCACAGGTTCTATAAAGTCCCCATGCAGCCACTTAAATTCCATCAGGGTCTCCGGTCTCCTTGTAACGGTGAAATCATCCTGACCGTTTTGCCCAGAGAGAACGGTTTAAACATCTGTTGGGCAGTTAGATTCCTAGGTGAGTTATATCTTGATGATTGACACAACAGCCAGCTCTTCCACCTGATCTGTGCCATTTAGATCAGTATCAGACATGGTGCTTCATCCAGACAGAGGGTCCCTTTGTTAAAAATGTTGTTGGTTGTGAGAAAATCCCGTTTAGCTGCAGAAGTGCACCCCAAGTGGAGATCAGGACAGTGCCACAGGGGTGTCGATGTCCCCAGGACCTGTTCACACCTCTGGGACAGCATGTGCCACAGCTGTGGTGTGAAATATTTGGGAGCTCGGCAGGGTGGCCACCTGCTTCACATTAGGGACACCTCTCCCGGTGTGAGTGTGACCCCTCCCTCTCCCCTGTCCTAATCCCTCCAGACCCCCCTCCCCCCTGCACCCAGCATGCCACACTCCTCAACTCCACTCCCAACCCCCCAACACATTAGGCAACAGCCTAGGCCAGTTTGCTTTTGTTTTCCCACATCCCTGAAACACACACACACACACACACACATACTCTCAAACACATACACACACTCACACACACACACACACACACATACACACATGTGCAAACATACAATCAGAGATAGAGAGAGAGAGAGGGAACGATATGCCGACATACACAAATGCACAGAGAAACAGAGAGATCAAGAAAAAGATATACGCGCATATATATGCATATACATACAAACACACACTCACAGAGATATATGCATACACACACACTCACTCAGAGAGAGCTACGCACACATAAAAACATACACTCACACGCACCGTCATGCACAAACACACACACAATGCCACACACACAAACACACACACACCCAGTCAAAGCCTCTTTTTGAAGTCCACAGAAGGATACAAATATGTCACTTCATAAACTTAACCCTGCATCGCTAATGAAATAGTGATTACTAACAAGTGGTTGGGAGGGAAATGAGACTGGCAGCTTGCCAAATGGCTGCTAAGCGTGCATGTGGCATGTGTGCACGTGAGATAGGGGGGTGGGGGGGAGGGGGAAGTGGCCCGGGACAATGTGGAATGCATATGCCGAGTGAGTGTAAAACTAAATGGAGGAGGTATCCTGCAAAGTTCCCGAAACAATGGGGCATTGAGTGGCCGAGGGTCAATCACATGGGCTGTGGCTTCGAGAGTCTCTTAAGACAAACTCCTCACCTCTTTATTAGAGAGGAAACCTGGCTGAAAGTAGGAAGGATGCCCAGAAGTGGCAGGAAATGAGCTTGCAGGATGTACATACACATTGCCACTCTCTCCTGGCCGAGAGCCATAAACATCAGCCTGGGCCTCTTTGCAAAAAAAAAAAAAGCTTCTTAATGAACACCTGGGCTGTGTTCCTTCAGAGTACAGGCAGTGCCTTCTAAAGCAATTCACACCCTTTGAATAAGATGAGCAAAGAAGTATAAAAAAAGGGAATTGGTGTGCCTAGAATGGGGTACTCATTGCAGTGGAGAAAATGGAATCAGAGCACTAGAGAAGATGGCATCAGTGCACTGGAGAAGATGGAATCAGTGCACTGGAGAAGATAGAATCAGTGGAGTAAACAAGTTGGAATCAGTGTAGTGGAGAAGTTGGAGTCAGTGTATTGGAAAAGATGGAATCAGTGCAGTGGAGAAGATGGAATTAGTGCAGTGGAGAATATAGAATCAGTGGAGTAAACAACTTGGAATCAGTGCAGTGGAGGAGTTGGAGTCGGTGTATTGGAAAAGATGGAATCAGTGCAGTGGTGAAGAGGAAATTGGTGCTCTGAGGAGGGGGGTTGGGAGCTACATTTGGGGATATAGTGAGCTTGTGGAGATGAGAGTGTAAACACAAGTCAAGTGGGGGCCTCTTCTGTGAAGTGCTTGAATGAAAACAACTGGAAATTTATTGTACTGCCTTTTGTATCACCTACCCCTCTAACTCCCTGCCCCTTTCACTCATTACTGACCCACACTCGCTTTCCCTCTTTCTATAGAAACTGTTGGACGCCTTGTCCGTTTTGTATACCTGGAGTAAGCATTCCTCTCCAATGTGTTGTAACTACCCCCCCCCCCCCCACACACACACACACAAAACACATACCAGAATAATACAGACAAGTTACAGAAGGTCTCAGCATGCTTTGACTCCCAGTGGACCAGAAAGTGACGTCTAATCTGTCACTGCGGATGATTGATGGAGCCTTCAGCAGTGTAACGTCTCAATTAAGTGGCTGTGTCTAAACACAGTTTAGCTCCAATTTGACTCGGTAGCAGACCGCAGCTGATTGCCTTCTGCTGTGGCTGGTGTTCTGTGTGAGGGCAGATCTTTAAGAGATAACCACAAGATGATTACTTATTACCCTGGGGGGGAAGGGGGGGGGGAGGGGGTGTGAGGGCTGGCACACGCATTTCCTTCATGGCATGGGGTTGGTTGGCTTTCTATTTCAAACCCAGATGAAGAAGACCTGATTCCCAGTGTACAAACTGCTTGGTGCAACTGCAGAAGTCTATTTTGGGAATTGCCTGCTGTTAGGATGACATTTCCTATATGAAGACTGATATGTGTCCCCTTCATTAATTTTAGAAATGGCTGATGATGAACATGAGTCCATTAAAGAGGAAACTGGAGACGATGACACATCAACAGGCCTGCATGGATTGAGCGGCAGGAAAACCCTGTATGAATCGGCTGGAGTGAGTCAAGCTCTGGACTAGGTAGGAAAGTCCAGTGTGGAATGGCTGGAGTGGTAGGGTGAGCCCTGCATGGATTGGCTGGAGTGGTAGGTGAGCCCTGCATGGATTGGCTGAAGCGGTAGCTGACCCCTGCATGGATCGGCTGGGGTGGTAGGCAAGCCCTGTATGGATCGGCTGCTGTTTGCTGCTCCTGTCTGCAATGAGCAGCCTCTTCACACCCACAGCACCTCTGCACATCCCGCAACGGAGCGGAGTTCTGCCATAAAAAAGCCACAGACTAGGAAGTTCCAGGCAGCTGAAGCCATTAGCCCACATCAGCTCTCCACTGATAAAGTGCTCTGATAAGCAGCAGCACTGGAGGACCCAGGCGCTGAAAGAACAGCTGCTCGATAGACGGAGAACGGAGAGGAGGAGGAAGAGCAGGGTGGAGAGGAAAAGGAGAAGCAGGCGAAAAGCCGCAGGCACAGGCAGCGTGGAGTCTTGTAGCTCTGAGTTCAGCGATTTTCAAGGACCTGAGGAAAAATACAGGTAGACAGCTCTGTATGTATTGACACTTGTTTAAGGCTCTGGTTGGAGCACTGGTTATCTGCACTTTAATAAGCTCTACCATTCAGAATTTAAGATTAAAATAGATATGATGATTAACAATAAAAATATAGTAGTAATGCATGGAATAAATGCTTACCTTCTGCATTTACGATATAATACAATATAATAAAATAATTAGGGAAATGAGAACATAAAGCCTGCTACTCCCTCGCACAGATACACATGCACATGCACACACATAGACACACACACAGTACACTCTCACATGAATATACACACACACACACACACACACACAGTACACTCTCACATGAATACACACACACACACACACACATACAAACACCAATGAAATATAACACACGAAGCAGAGGAGGTCAGCACTTGAAGCGACTGGGCTGTCGGCCAAAGTGGGCTGCCATGTGTTGATGGTAACGAATGAGCTAATTACCCGGCCGCAATCTGCAGCAGTTGTGTAATTTCACAGGAATGCTGCTGAGGCAAAGTGTTTCAGATTATCGCCTGTTTCCTGATAGACACTGAGACAGTGGCAGGGGCTTTCCCACACCACCACCCCCCCCACTTTCAGCTACTAAAAGGTAATACATGCCAAAATATATCTCTACTGTTGCTGTGATCTATATATTCCCAATGCAACGGCACTGATGATAACCTCGTTCAGGCAGTTTTCATTAACCTTGCAATCCTGAATCCATTCTATTAACCTTTATTCATGCCAAAATAAACACAAAAAGGTATCTATTGATGAAGTATGATTAAGTTACTAATGCTTATTAAGTATTTATAAACCAGGCCCATAGTAAAGTCATGGTAAATGCATGCATTATTAAATAAGCTTATGGGGCCTCATATCTGCCTCAAGCCTCCAGACCTCTCCAGTCCCGTATATCTGCATTACTGGTCCTAGGAGAGCAGTGTTCCCACTGCTCCGTATTTCTGCAGTCCTATAATCCACCTGAGTCACAGCAGGCGTAGTCTGGGGAGATGAAGTTACAACCATAATATCATTAAGGCCAAAAATCAAGGCCTGCCTTGTGTCCCTTCGCCAGCAGCTAGAGTCACTTCAGGAAGGTCAGTTCTGTTTCCCATGCAACGCCAACCAAGCTAAACAGGCCGAACGAGCTAACCGTCAGTGCAAACCTTCATAGGTCAAGATATCCACCAACATCTCAGACGGAGCGCGTGCCATGCTCAGAGGTCAAAACCACCAGGGCCAGTTGGCCCACGTCTGATAACAGATATAGAAATTTGGGGCTTGTCCATCTGAAAGGCTGGGTCTCGGCATGTGGCCCGTGTCCCTGTTCTGGTGCTGGATCCTGACTATGGCGGCTAACACAAACACTGCGCCATTCCATTCCAACACCAGAGGGCATAAAAGGCAGCTGGAGAGTAGGTGTAGCTTTTGGTTCGGTCCAGTTACATCATTCAGTCCTAAAGAGAGCCAGCTCCACAGTTATGCCTGGTGCTGTTAGCAATTAGCACGGTCGTATCGTCCAGGGCGTGAGGTTTTAAACAGTGGGATTGTTATTGTCTCCTTGCCCACCAGACTCTGCTGGTCATACGTGTGTACCGCAGTCTGCCTGAACCACTCATTCAGGATTTGACCTCCCAGTTAGCCTAATCACCACATAACATAGTCATAAATCTTCAGGGGGGTGTTGGCAGATATTTACTGTAACCTGAAGGAAATCAAGGTTAGGCTTTTCACTGCCTTTTGCAAATGGCTGTATAATCTTTTGCATTTATCTCCATTATGGGATTTGAAAGCTAGTGGACCCACATGCTCTGAAGTATTTTTCATGGTCTTCTCTTCTTGCTGTGGTCTTTCACCTGTTAATCTGCTAAACATGGGTCTATGTCAAATCAACAGCAGAACGCCTAGCCTCGGCACCTCCCCCAGTGCCCCCCTCACCCCCACAGGAGTGGGAGGCTAGGCGAGGAGGGGGATGTGGGCACGGGTAGGGGGTGTAAAGATGGGGGTGTGTGGGAACTACACCCACCTGGGCCCTCTCACCTCTGACTCCCCTGCTGATGGCCCAATCAGTCAGCCCCCAGATTCCAGCTTCAGTAGGTGGTCCGCCTCCCCACACCCACAGCTCAGCCTGTGATGTCACTAGGTGACAGCGCTCAGCATTCCAGGGCCCAGACCATAGAGTTTGAAAAAACACAGAGATTCACACGTTACTATGGTGGTAGGTCCTAGATACAGCACCTACCGCCGTAAATGACCAAGGAACATGCATATGTGGATAAGCAGGCTGGCATGTAGAGACTGCAAACATTGTGTGTCAATAGCATGGCTTCCCCTCGAGGCCCCTATCCTACTGCAGGTTTTCAGCTCATTACAGTGCACAGAGGATTGTATTTATAATCATTAGACGTGCCCATTTTCAATGAGTGAACATAATAAAACAGTACATTAAAGGATTAAAGTAATGCAATTTAAATGCATAACTTGTCTAAAATAGTACTGAAAAAACATACAGTAAAGTGAATTCAGTTAGAACATAAAACGCTATTCTTGTTTCCACATTACGTACCATGTCATGTGCTCTCTTAAAGTGGATCGTGCCTGCACAGAATTGATGATCCACTTGCTGGTAGTGTTTTGGTGGCCCCTTAAATTGGTTATGTCCGTAACTGTACTTACTTTTTGACTGATTACTGATTTTGATTGACTGATTTTATTTCTGTTAACATAAGTACACATTGTACAGCCCAGAGGATAACATGTTAAAGTGTTCAACACTTATTTCCAACATGGTCATTGATGGAATGTTAAAAATACTCCACACCCTTAGATTGCATTCATTAAGAACATTTACTCAACACATATACATAAATCAGCAAAACTTAACGGAAAACTAAATAGTTTATAGACACCTGTCATAACCAATAATTAAACAACTTCTGTAATCATACAATACCATGTTCAAAAAAGGATGGATTAAGTTTTAACCGAATGTAACGACAGTTTATTTTCCGAAAGCCATTGTCTTACAGTCTTTAACTTCTGACTCAAACTGTCTAGTTCCATTTCCTAACACCATCAAAGCAGAATCATCTGCATAGAGGATTAATCTACATTTCACTGCTGCAAGTATGTTATTGACAGTGATAAGGTTTAGAGCTTGGTTCCCTGGGTCATAGCCTTCCACCACTAGAGGGCCAAAAGGTAGATGCAGAGGAGAAGCGGCTTCTGTTCATTTACATCATTCAGTTCTGAAGAGAGCCAGTGCACGTCTGAGTAACATGTGACTGACCGTAAGGTTCTTTTTATTTTATTTAATTCATTTTCAAAATAATTTCTGCAAGTAAAAAAATATTATGAAGCAAAATCTGGATTACACTGATGTTTTTTTAAAAATCTTTTTTTAATACAAATTCTTGAGCACAAACATTTAAATGCATTATTTGTGACTACAAATGGATGAGGACATACCTCCACAAGTGGACGATTCAACTATATATCACATCTTTGAATATTTTATGCCAAGAGCCATTCACCTCTGCTCGTTCTTTAAATATGGAGAAGAACACGTCGGACTGGGGACTGAAATTAGCTTGAGGAATGAGATGAGATTGCATTATGCCATAAAATGTGATTGTATGGGGTATACCCAGAATACATTGCAAACCATTTGTGTCATCCCTGTATCCTAGCTGTGCCACTGAGGGGCCCTAGCTAAAAAAAATACATTCAGGCTATAATTATGTACTACCACTGTGGGGAAAGTAAACAACAAATGAAACACTATAAGTGATTGACAGCAGTGTGTATTCCCTGTCACCAGGGGCTTGAAAAAACAACTGGACATTAACACCATGGCTTCAAGAGTTCTTGAATGGCACCTCACACAGGCAAATTAGTATGAGTGTGTGTGTGTGTGTGTGTGTGTGTGTGTGTGTGTGTGAGAGAGTGTGTGGGTGTGTGCGTGCGTGCATGTGACACCACAGCATGACAAATTTTCTTGGTCTCAGTTTCTCTCTTTATTAAAATAAATAGCATGTAGTAAGCAATATAAACAGGCTCATCTATATTTCACACATGTTGGAAGGGATGCAACTTTGTCATGAATCTGTTTATTCTACTTGTGGGATGTAATTAGGACTTCATGTGACAACAGAATTGTATGAACAAGTGGGATTAGTTATTTTTAATCTTTGCCGTAAGGAAATCCCGTGAATGATATGCAATCACTTATCTGGCGTCTAAAATATTCTTCAAGTTGATGCATCTGAAAAGATCTGCTGCTCATATTTTGGGTACAGTTCTTCTTTTTAAAATGCATTTCTGCCGTGCATTGGACCGTTCCATATGGACAGGTTGGCCCTCGAGGGGTTTACATATGTTTGGCTGTCAGACTGAGACAAGAAGAGCTCCCCTTTCCAGAACATTCTATACCCTCTGAGCTTTCCCACTTCTCCCCTCATCAAATTACACTCAAACTCTCATTCTGTCATGTCGGCAAACAAAAGTTTTAAAGTGCACCAACGGCATAATAGCTTCTAGTCAGACACACATATGGCCGGCATCCAGGCTTTGTGGAGCGGTGATTTTTGGGAGGGAAAAGGGGGGCATATTGAGTTATAGCAGAGACCAGCAGTGGCTCTGCGTGTCCTTTCGCATCGGCCTACAGCTTGATACCACTTCTGAATCTCTTTTCCCCTCTACCTCTTTGTGGCTTCATTCGTTAAAAAATTCGAGAAGGCTTATTGAGAGTAGATTTTCCCCATCTTTACTCAGCTTTCTGCACAGCTTCCTCCTCCCTCCCCCCCACTGATGTCACCAACATCTCAGTCCTGTGACCCCAGAGGTGAAAGGTCGTGCAGTGCTGTGGACATCGGTCCAGTCAGCGTGGGTGATCCCTCTGCCAGTCAGTCGCAACTGCAGCCTGCTTTTCACACTTACTTAACCATGCAATTTTACTGGTCTTAAATATTCCGAAATGGTACCAAATGACAAACTGTGAGAGTTTATAACATATTTCTTAAACATGTATTTCTTTGCACATTGTTGTATCTGCAGCTAGCGGTGTGTGTGTGTGTGTGTGTGTGTGTGTGTGTGTGTGCGTGCGTGCGTGCGTGCGTGCGTGCGTGCGTGCGTGCGTGCGTGCGTGCGTGCGTGCGTGCGTGTGTGTGTGTGTGTGTGTGTGTGTGCTAGCGGCTGCAGGGCAACACCAGCCTTTTCCTGGAGAGACTACGTGGGCTTGGACAGGTTCCGTGCCTGCAGGCTTCTGTTCCGGGAAGCACATGACCACCTGGTCCAACAAACCGTCACCTTGATTGAAGTCATTTGCATGTCTGAGAGTGCTAGTGGTTTAAAGAGAGCTGGAAAACAAGCTGGATTGTGCCCATCTAGAACTACCCATATCCAGCAGGTTAATTTCTTCATTGCGGGCGCTGGAAATATTTTAGATCCTGCACGTACCTGCTGTCCCTCAGCAGGGATATGTGGGTCTGGAATATCCAGATCTTTCCATGAAAGCACATGAGCTGCTTGGGTTAAGGCACCCTGTTCAGCAGATCACCTTGGTACAAGGCCCCGGTACAGCTGTTGGCTTGGCCGGTTATGGTGCCAGCTGACCGCAGATAATGTGAGATGCCAATTGGACGCTGCTGAGGACAGGCATGGCATACCACAGCACGGAAGGCTTCTCATCCAGTGCACATGTGTGCATGTGAGCCAGAGCGACTGTGTGTGAGACAGAGAGTACTCGTGTGTGTGTGTGTGTGTGTGTGTGTGAGTGTGTGTAAGACAGAGAGTATGTATATGTGTGTGTCAGAGCATATGTGTGCATGGGTGAGACAAAGACTATGCCTTTGTGTGTGTGTGTGTGTGAGAGAGAGAGATGGAGAGTGCGTGGAGTGTGTGTGAGAGAGAGAGAGAGAGAGGGAGCGAGAGAGAGTGAGAGTGTGCACACAGGAAATTTATATTTTAAATAGTGAGATTCTAGCAGCGGTGAGGAAATATTAGCTGAGAGCAGTTTGAGTGGAGAACAGTGAGTATTGTTCTCCAGGGTGTTTGGAATTTAACCCTTTAATGAGGAAACATGCCAACCAGAATGTACTGAAAGCAGTAGGAGTTGGTTCCCTGGGGGTAACCTGGACCAGAAGCTTCCTGTGTGGCCCCTAAACTCTGGTGTCTCACGCCTTGTTTTCACAGTGGCACCACACAGCCATCTGACAAGGGCATCTTTTTCGATATAGTGATCTTTTTAACTCAAATTTACTCCAACCTTTATGCTTACTGTTCAGCTTCATCTAGTTGAAACAAACCACACATTACGAATATAACAATAAACTTAATTTTATTTTTTAAGAATAAGAAATAATTTACAAATTACTCACATTTGTAGCTCCAAGTCAAAGAGAAAGGCCAGTGTATTAACTAATCAACTAGTTCTTATATAACTATGTTTCAACATTTAAATGCTAATCATGTTCAGGCTTAATTCTGGTGATTTTCGCAGTTAACATTCACCAAATGTAATTATCAAATGTAATTTACTTATTTTTCCTTTTTAAAATTTTCCAATAAAACTATAAAATGAGTAACACCAAAGATTTTTAAAGCATTTATAAGTCCTAAGTTGGTCCATGTGTGTATCATGGTCTGATGTAGAGGGTGTTTGGTGGTGGTGGTGGTGGTGGTGGGGGGGGGGGGGGGTTCACAATGGGGTACCAGAGGAAAGGCTGCAGTGTGACTTCCTCTCTGAAACACACTGGCCTCTGTGTGTCCGTGCTGCTCAGTGCTGTTACATAACATAGTGCTGACAGCAGCAAAGCAGGCCCACACCCTCCCAATCAGTGTGCCATAATGGGGTGCTACGCGGGCCCCCCTGCTAAGTGCCCCGGTGCGTTAGGGTACATGGTGGGTAGGGGCCCCACTGATTTTTACCCATTCCAGTTCTGCCACTCCTCGGTCATCCATGTGCTGTTAGGGGTAGAGAAGGACCTGCATGCAATAATGCAGGTTGCTGTGTTTACACATGTGAGGAGTAGAAATTCAGCTAAAACTCATTCTCTCTCTCTCTTCCTCCTTTCGCTACTCTCTCTCTTCATCCATCCCTCTCTCTCACACTCTCTCTCTGTAAAATGGTTATAAAAACTTTGGCAAAACATGTCAAAACAAGTATTAAAAAAAATGGTTTGCAGAAGACAGAATGTACGACGCGCAATGTTATTCAACAGATAATCCTATTATTTCAGGTTTTTATCATTGTTTACGATCACATAAACATCCTGTACGAATATGTGCAAATATGAAATCCACATCATTTTTAGAACTAGTAGCCTGCGATGGCTGAAAGATTGGAGATGTTTTGGAGAAGTCACAAGCACGTGATGTTATTAGCGGTGTGAGAAAAAAAAAAAAAAAATAGAACGCGTAGCAAGGAGCCGGATCAGAGACATCTTTCAAAATGGCCTCCCGCTCGGCACGCAGCGTGTCAGCGGCAGTCAGAAAGTGTGCGAGTGAAAACACAATCCTGAGGGGAACAACGCCGCCTCAGAGCCAGCCCTTTCAGCCGCTCAGCCCCGGCACAGCGTCATGCTGGGACAAAAGTCACCTTTGTCGGGGCTGGAAAGTGAGCAAGCTCAGACAAGGTAATTACCATTTTCTGTGGTGTGACAAAAACGTGCTGCTCCAGAGACGTTTCAGGTTGAACAGGCACTGTAACCGATTTCAATGAGTCCTCTGTTTACGCGTACAACCACTCCCATTGCTCCTGTCACAAAGAACGCACAGAAACTTGAATTAGCCGATATCACACAGAGTCTGTAGCTCGTGTTTGCCATGTTTTAACTTTCTCTTTCTCTCAGTGCACTCACATTGGGAAACATGCATTCCAAAACTGCCAGGCCCGAGGTTGAAATCAGTGTAACTGTTTGATTTGGAGACATTCACCAAGAAATAATTTGAGCATTTAATAAGTTTGGTTTGGATCACAGTAGCTCTGCTTTTCTGCTTACTGAAAGGTGGCTGGCCAAAAAATAATGCTTGTGAAAAATAAAAAAGTAACGTACATTTGTGAAATTCTACAATTCTTTTTGGTCTTTATGGAATTTTATTCTGCATGATTGATATTGATATTTAAGTAATCTGATATCAAAATAGATATCAAACTAAAAAATGATGAAACAGCATTATTATTATTACAAATTATTTTATAAAGTATTATTATAATATTATCATATAATATTAGTATTGCTAGAGTAGTAGCAACAAACACAAATGAACATCTGTATTTTTTTGAAATCTTGGTTTACATTTAATGCATATATGTATTATTTTCAAAAATAACAAATCTATATGTATTACAATATAATATATGAATATATACAAATATACAAATGTATACAAATAATAAAAGTAATGAAAAAATATTTATAAACTAAAATTGAAATTTTGAAATTAGAAGATTCCACAGAAAAAATGTTTGACATGGACAATAAAAAGCATTTTTTGAAAATATTGTTAAAAAAATTAAATTGTCACAATTTAACAAACAGTGCGCTGTCAGTAACAACTGATACCTCTTTGGACAGTGGGAAAATATCTATACTCTGCGTCTTTAAATGGACATCAAGGCAGCCGATGGCAGAGAGATGCTGTGGCCTTCTAGAATGTGAGGTCATTTAATCCAGACCCCCCACCCCCCAATGAAATCTCCTGCCTCGTCTTGGCTGGGAACTGACCGTAGGAGATAGAGCTGACGCAAACACTATGGAGTCTGTCTGCGTCAGAGCCTATTCATTATTCGCTCATAAATTTACTGAACGTGACACCCTCGTCCACCCCCTGCACTCACCCCCCCCCCATTACATGCAACCCCCAATTCACATCCTCCAAACTCCCACTCCCCCCAACCCTTCTCACTGTAACTGTATCTGTTTAAATGTGTGTGACAAGTAGGTTGATGTGTACGTGTGTTTAAGAGTGAACGTGTGTTCGTGTCCGTGTGTGTGTGTGTGTGTGTGTGTGTGTGCCAGTGTGTCTGTGTCAGTGTGTGTCCAACCAAACACTGAAACACTGTGTCTTCCAAAAACAAAATCAAATACAGCTACCCTGCTCAGACAGAAAAACAGCTGAACAATTCAATACTGGTCTTGGACATAGCAAACTGCTCAGACCTTGGCAGGCACTGAAACCTAGACCCATCCAATCACTCCCAAAAAGACCATAAACCTAAATAAAGGGTATGTAATGTACTGGCTAAATTCAGGAGAGAAATCCCTCTAGAATAAATAAATTGCATGCTTGGTTTTAGCCCAGTTCTTTTCTGTATATTGCCTTTTTCTTCCTCTTATCTGACTAGAGCTCAAACAGAGAATTAGCCCGGTGGCCAAGGGCACGTCAGCTCCAGACAGACTCTGCTACATAGCCCACTGTTTTAGTCAGGGAAAGGGAGAGAGGGATGGGGAGGAAGGGAAGGAAAGTGGGAGGCACAGGGAGGGAAAAATGAACAGCACAAAGAAAGGGGAATGAGGCAGAGATCTCAGGGTTATTTGTGTTTGGCAATATTTTAAAAAAAGAAAAACTTACAAATAAAATATCCACAGAGAAAACTCAGTATTCTGTTGCATATATGACACAAAAACCTGCATGTTATTGTATGTTGTATGTTATACCGAGGCACCGTAAATTTAAGGCATCACAGCGTTGATACTCTGCAGATCCTGTCCCTGAAATTTGATTTAACATGCACAAAAAACTGCGCTACCATTATTAGTCAGACAATTAAAACGCCACGTGTGAAAGGCTGAATTGATCTTTAAGAATTACGTAAGTAATATTCATATAGTAATGCCACAGAGTAAACGTTGTGGGAGGGAAAAGGTTACTCTAATGAAAGCTGCATGTCCGATATCCACAATTAGCATTCTGTCCTCTCTGCTTTGGTGGCCAGCACATGTGTAATAGACCATATTTTCAAACTCCTCACTCTAGGGTTGTGTTAAATGGGAAAAAGATAGAAAACTGAGATAAAAGTGTTAAACTGGGTGAGTTCGGTCTCTGCTCTCATTTGGCCCCTCTTCTGTAAGTGCAATGCACACCAAATGAAAAACGATAATTTAACACCTTAGGAATGTTTAAGAATTGCATGTCCCATGACCTGGGTCTCTCAACGTTATTAATATTCCCAGAAAATATGCAGTCGACCTCCGGCTACAGCTATTAATTTAATTGTCCTTACTATAAAATGTACAAAAGAAGGGGAAAATAATGAACAGTCTCTGTCCCAGAAACGCCTGGGTTTCGAACTTTAAACCACAGTGTAAATGAAGAAGAATGAAGACTCGTGCTTCAGATCTACAGCCAAAGGTTTTAAGATTTGCCTTCAGGCAAGACAGTTTAATTTTATTATAATGGGTGTTATTCAGGAAGGTGTAAACTTCAGACTTTTACAGCAGCCTTTGTATGCATTACATAAACGTTTGCCAAATGCACAACACAAGGAGCAATTTCATTCCATTTAGTATGGATATTGTAAACACAGGTCTGCCCTCAGTCTTGATCCCAGATAAAGTTGTTGCCTTGCAGTCATTGTCAAAATATTTCTTGCTATATTTTATTTATAGGGTTCTTTTTACGGCAGGGAACCACTCAGAATATATTATTACTTATTAATTTCTAAATTATTTAATTATAGTGGCAAATGTAAATATTTTTAAATTACAGTATATTGCTCAAATCAAAGGTCAATAATGGTCGGCAAATAAATACTGTTAAATGAGGAATTATTATAAATAAATTATATGCATGATACAAGTAAATTATTGAAAACGTATTAATGAGTTAATGGTTCATTTTATTACATATTTATTACTAACTTACCACTTGTGTACATGTCATAATTGTATGTCTTTATTCATGTTCGTCTAGTAGTATAAAGATTGACTTTTTAACATATTCATTCAGATACAACTGCAAATTAAATTTTATTTTTTGTTTTACCCATATATCTTGACATAGATATCAAACTATAAAGAAGAACATCCTTAAGTGTTCTCTTAATGCTTATGTAATATTACATTTAGTCATTTTATATTATAAATATAATATTTATATTATATTATATATTATATTTATAAATGTTTTTATTAAGCTTTATATTTATTCCACACAATCATTTTTATTAAAATGATTTTACTAAAAAAATAGAAACTTAGCACTTCTATAAAAAATATAGATTTAAAATCTTTCTAAATCTTTAAAGGTATTTTTACATTGAAATTAAGACAGAAGAGGATGAAGGAACGATAATAAGTATATAAAAAAGTGAACTGATCCTGAAATGCTGTATTCATCACACATGAATCGAATGGGACAATCAACATAAATGATCTCTTGACGAATTACAAGCAATGTGAACAACTCACATGAAAGCTCATTTTCATGGACACGTATTTAACCTTGACCATGTCAGAGAAGCGAATAAAAGTACAGAATGAAAATAAATGATAACAGCAAAACAGTTAACATTTATTTATTTACTGCAATGCAAAGTATTTTATTTTATTACCTATTAGTGCTTTATTTGTTGCGTATGGATTTCTAATATTATTTTTATAGTATTATATTATATAATAATAATAATAATAATAATAATAATAATGTATTTTGTACAGAGGGCAGATTTGTTTAGAATAATTCCAAATATATTTGTAATATATTTGCCTTTAAAACTTTTTGTAAAGTTTAATCAGCATGGTTTCCCAATGATCTATTCCCACCGGCCATCGCCCTGCACCAAACTCTGCTACGCGCCATGGAACTCAGTGTTCTTCTCCCCTGCAGCGGTGCCACCACATTTCTCCTCCATTTTAAACCCGAATGCTTTATTTAGAAAGAGCGAAACTTGTGCTCTGCCTGAAAAAAAGCTCTTTTACTGTTTTCTCAGAAGAAGCAGTTGCTATCAGTGCTGTACACATTTCTCAGTGATGTACTACAAAATCAGCAATATTAGAAATACAATGAAAACTAGTAAAAAGAAACCAAAAGCCATATTTATGTATATATATATATATATATATATACACACACACACACACACACACACACACACACACATATTATATATAGATACAATAAAATAATTTTTTAAAAATTATATATATATATATATACATATATAATTTTTAGAAATGTATTTTATTGTATTTTTTAATTTAGTGAAGACTTTTGTGAAAACTGCAAATTATGGTACTTCAAACTATATCCCATACATGGTTAAATGCTAGAATATGAATCACTTTTTTCAATTCAAAAATGATCAAAATCACAACTCTCACATAGGATCTGTACAAAAAATTAAGGGAACCACTGAGAAGTCTTTATACATACATTATTATCACCATAGGTTTTTTTTCTACGGTGTTTTTGCCAGGTTCCTTAGATCATACTAACTGAAATACATGCTTGAACCAGTTTTAAAGTGGCAGTCAATACCTTTCACGGCTTGAATATCTGGTTACTGTTTTGGATGATTTCCCTTAAATTCTTTCAGCAGAAATAAGACTGCCATGGCAACCAATATTTAAACTACAACATTAAACTGTCAAATACTGCAAGACTTTCACATTTTCACCTGCCTACATAGTAAAACGCCCAGTGTTAATTCAACTCTCGTAGAGTTTATAGAGTCTGTTCTGGTCATTTTACTGTGTATGTAAAGTCTGGTTATCACTCCTTAAACAGTGATGAATCTATCTGTTGTATCAATAAAACAAAAGAAACAACAACACAAAACGTATACTTTGTGAATGCAAACTACTTCTTTTTAGAAAACTCACAGATTTTAAACTCTCAAGACTTTTATTTTGTAAAGTATGTTTCCCTGTGAGTTAATATTTTTAAAGAGAAAAAGACAGAGACAGAGAGACAGAGACAGAGAGATATAAATTGATTGTGATCGTATAAGCTGCAATTAGGATAAGGAGAAATTAAGTTCTACTAGATAATTTGCACTCAGCAGTGTGTTGAGACTATGATGTTACTTGTAATGGTTGTGTCATGATTTGAATCAGAAGTATATATGTATACTACATATATATATATATATGCTTGATAGATCTTGAATATCAGACACAGGTGAGACCAACTGTCATAACAGAAAGCAAAATAGAAACTTCTCATAAGAATGTACAACATGAAATACTGTTGTTGGGTAGGTGTGTGAAACAGGTGACTCAGGTGGCCACATACAAGAGGTTGTGATTCAGGAAGCAGGTGAGTAACGACTGAACAAAGAGGCTGGATGGAAAGTATGCTGGCATGCTGATTTTTATAACAGGTGACTTTTGTAACTGGGTGTAACCTGAGCACAACTGGCTCCTTAATAAATAACATGAAATGAAGACCATGAAGGATCTTCCTTCTCCCATACATTAAAATGGTTAGGATCTACCAAACCATGACAATGAAAAGAGAAGGAATTCTTATATCCTGATTTATCTGATTGTATTATTGTTTGCTTTTGTGGTATTGATGACCCAAGGGTGGCATGCTGTTTATTATAAATCCAGCATTGCCTACACAACTGTTTTACGTTTCCACAGCGAAAAGGCCAGCAGGTATCTTGTGTTACTCTCTCAGCTAAGCAATGTGCTAAATATTTAGCATGATAGCTGGTGACTGTGCTATCACTGTAGTCATAGCTGTTAGCCACCTTGAGAGCTAATTAAAAAGAGAACACTGTTTGAGTACGCATGGGAAGGCATTGAAAATGGGACGCCAACTACAGGCATTCCGTGCCACTTTAAATCTTCCCACAGACGCTATGCCACCTTAAATCACTCTAGACACGTCATGCCACCTTAAATCACTCAGTAAAGCCATGGTGTGATTCAGGGTGCAAGCAAAGCCTCCCAAGCTGGAAAAAAATAAATAAAATGAAACAAAAAATACCTAAGACCAGGGAAAAAAATGGCTGTTACAGACATTCCCAGAACTGTCTCGCCTCATTCTCAGACAAGCCTTTTCCCCTCGCGATCCCGGCTTTGGCTGGCTGAGAGTCTCACCGGAGGATTTGGAGTAACAGCTAACACCCTTTAGACCGCTACTGCCTGTGCTTCTTCATTCAGTCATTCACTCACTCACTCACTCACTCACACACTTGCTCGCTCACTCACTCACTCACTCACTCACTCACACACTCGCTCGCTCGCTCGCTCACTAACCCACTCGCTCACGCACTCATTCGTACACTTGCTTGCGCACTCACTCGCTCCCTCACTCACTCACACGCTCACTCCCTCACTCACTCGCCCATTCATTCTCCTGCATCTTAAGCCACTTGCTCCTGCATTTGCATACACTTATTCTTCCCCTTCCTCTTTCACTCACTCCCTTTCTCCTTCCGCGCCTCACTCCCTCGCTCACAAACATGGTCCCTCTCGGCCACTCACTGACTCACCGATTCCCGCTTCAGTCGCTGCTCCCTTCCCTCGGCCGTCCATTCCATCCCCTCCCTCTTTCACTCTCTCCTGTCCTTCCCACGTGCTTTTGACAGACACCGATTCCCTGCCCATGCCCCCACTGATTTTTGGAAAAAGTGTTTCTTTTTTCCTCCTCCCCACTGCCCCCCCCCGCCCCCCCCCCCCCGCCCCCCAACCCCATCCAGGCAGCAATTCCCTAAGCGGCTGTTTAAACACAGGTTCCACCCCCCACCCCCAATTACAGCTGTCCTTACCTGAAGATCTCCTCCCCTTGGCCATCTCCTGCCCCCTTCTCTCTCCTGCTTCACATCTCTCCTCCTTCATATGGCCTTTCTGTCTTGTTTCTGTTTTTTTCTTCTTATGTTTCAGTTCTTAAAGCTGAAGACGGAAAGGCAGTGAGATGTGGGTTAGGGGGAGGGGGGATGAGTTGTTGTAGTTGATGCTGCTGGGGTCCCACAGTTCTGTGCACCCAATTGTTGTGGCTCACTGCTGCCATCTGTCTACTGTGCAGTGAAAGGAAGTTCACTCCAGACATATTCTGAGGGAGGAACCATTGAAAGTGCAGGGGCGTTCAGCATTCACTGTTCTCCTCTTAGGGAGTCTACATACAGTTACAACAGGAGGGCCGGTTTTCATCGACTGTTCACTACTGAGAGAAATTATACCTGATTTTCCAGATTTATTTGAGGAGTATTGTGCTGTTCCTACAGTTTTGTTTATTTAGTCTCCATTAAATTCCTTTCTCTATTTTTTGAAGGTAAAAATTCTAAGTGATATTTAACTATATTTACCACATTTAAAAAATTGTATGACTAAAACAGTGCAAGTCATTGATACTCATCAGAGAGCATTTGATGAGTCATTGATGAGGATGTAATTTGAAAGTTAATATGATGAAATCTTCAAAAAAAGTAAAACCATGTTCATGGCATCTAGTATTCAGTTATGTCTTGCCTGCTGTGGTTCTGTAATTTCCACTGTTTAGAAATGGTAAGTTAACAGACTAAAATAAAGCAACTTATCCCAACACTCGCCCACTGCAAGTTGATGCAGATTAGGTTAAATTGCTGTTGCTAATCTTTTGCTAATGTCTTGAAAATAAAATGCTGTCCTATCCCCACCTTAACTGTTTTGAAGTCGGTTCCAGTAAAGCAAATTAAAGCGGGGATATTGCATTATCCAGGAACTGAAGGAACTAAATCTCGCTTCTGTTTGGCTAAAGACATGGGGATTTATCAGACTCTTATAAAAATCCAGTTTAGTTTCTTTTCTCTCCTTCCCTCGAGCAACCCGACACCCTGTTAATGCTGAGATACAGCATTCCCTCGCGCCCGGCTTCCGTGGCCGCGGCGCGGGCCCGAGCGAGCGCCGCGGAGGACAAAGGGACTTCAGACGGCCGAAACCGACACCGCCGAGTTCCCGTCTCCGAGGACCGGCGCGCATTCGAGTTCGTACCTCGGACGGAAAATCCTCTTCAGCAGGTGGGAGCTATCCGTGGGGCACGCGGCCAAACACAAGTCCGCCCGGGCTGCTGATACCCAGGCTGACACGCCGCGGGGAACAGAGGCCTCGAACCCGAGTCCTGAGAGCAGCGAGGAGCCACCCTGCATGCAGGCCAGAGCAGGAAAACGTCTCGCTTCATTTTGGAAGCCGTAAGCCCACGCGCCCGCCAAACACCTTTTTATCCAAACAGGTTTGAGGATGTTTGCAGTTGTTTGCCCCTTTTCATTTAATTTGAATGCAAATATTACAGGTTCGGCGTAAACAAAAATTGCGGGCGGTGTAAAACTTCTGAATATGGCCACACCGATGGCAATTTGCTCATTATACACATAAATTAATATTATTAAAGTGGTTATTGGGATATAAAAATGCATAAAAATAGGGCATTGTGCAGTGAAACATTGAACTTCTGGCCAGTAGGTGGTAAGTTTGTATCATAGGCAGGGATAAGGCCTTTGTAGCCTTGAGGAAAGTAGTTAATCTGAATTAACTCTGTAAATATGCAGCTAAAGAAGTCACATCAAAGCACAAGCTGTGCAACTTTTCTTTCATCCAGTAAGATTGCCTACAAAGCACTTAAATCATTTTCAATTCAGTAAGATCCCCAGCTTTCCAATGCAGTGCATTCAGGGTTAGGTTTAGGGTTGTGGTTTCGCTTAAACGTAGGGTTAGGGTTACAGTTGGGGTTAGAAAATGAGAAAACTGGATGAAAAATGATTATAAAGATAAAATTTGAAAAAGACAATTATGTTTCCAACCTTTTCAACTTTCTTCACTGTCCTGTCTTTGAATATTTTCATTCTGTGCTGGAATATTAAGCACAGTAACAATCTAGGGTTGTGCTAAAAAGCTGTACTGTGTGAACCGTACGATGGAGTACTGCTTTAGAACACTGTGTTCTCCAGAGTGGCTTTTAAAGCCTGCGATTGGTATGAGTATATATTATTATACAACTGAAATCTCTTATAGGACTGACCTTAGTCCATGATAGCCTCATATATTTGGGATTTGAACACACAAAGAAATCAGAGAATTAACATGAGCTATTGCAACATTACCTGCTCTGTTTCACCTAAAAAGCAATGGTGGAGAATCAGAATCAGGGCACTAAAAAACACTATGACAACAGCAGCAAATAGATAAATTCACTGACAAATTGACCACACACAGCAATAACACCCTGTGTATTTAGGTAAGTACCCAAAGACACAGTCCCAATCAGGGAGCAAGGAATAAGTGGTCAGGACATTTTGATGGTTGTTTTAAACTACTTGGGAGCCCCCACAAAAAGTTTACGTGGTTTCCACTGAAATATTCTCTCTTTGGCATGAATAAAGTCAACAAAAGTAGTTACTGTGGCATACCATTCTCAATTTATATTCTAAAGCAAAGCATTCAAAGCTTTGCGCGAGTAAAAACAGAGAGAGAGAGAGAGAGAGAGAGAATAAAACAGTGATCATTAAAATCAGTAAAATAGGTTGAGAGGAGGAGAGGAAATAAGACATAAGAGAGAGACAGACAAAGTTGTGCTTTGAACATGATGGGAACATTGTCCAAGCAGTGACGCAGAAATGGACTGCTCACCACGTTGATGCTTAAATGGACGTGCTCCCACGCACTACAACATTTCAACCAGCTGTGAAGAACTAAGATTACCTCTTGGGCTCAGAGAACACACCCTCAGTGCCACACCTGAACTATGAAGCACGCACACAGCATAGGGCATGCCGCCACAGACAGGAAGCTCATATGGCTCTAATGTAAACAGCAATCACGCGCAGAGTCAATTAAAATCCAGAGGCCGTTTTCAAAAGCACTGATCAATTAGCCTATAGATTACCTGACAAATTATCAAGCAGAGATCAAAGCAGGGCCTGGGGTGCCGCACTGGCAGTGTAAAGTCTGCTTGCCTTTTTTAGTGTTTAAAATGAATTGCACGTAGTTTCTAATGGTTAGCAGTGCTTACATGCTGAGAGTTGTGCTTTGTAGGGCAATTTCCCTGGCTCAGCACGCTGTGCAATTTAAGAATTTGGCCACTCTACACAATAAATGAAAAGCTGTGTGTATTGATATGTCAGCTCTGACCTTCATAATGCTATCCAGCCTAACGACATAATGGTACATAATGTAAATGTCAATTCACGTCATTTCACATAATAGGACTGCAAGGGCCTTGACAGAACTGTTTGTGGTTCTGGCATCTTTGCGGGTTTGTTTGAGCATCCCACTGTCACGCTGCTTGAAAAGAGTTGCTTCTCTGGAAGCGCTCGACCACAGATCAGAACCAGACACGCGAAAGGCGTTTTACAATTCCTGAATAACAAACGCTGTCAGAGGGTCGGGGGGGAGGGGGGGGGGGGGGCAACGGTTAGCAACTAGCACAAAACGGTCCCCAACAGCAGCGGCGGTGCTATTTAACCTCTGCCCTGAATCAGCGTATTATAGTTTTACATGTGACAGTGTATCTCTTCTCCCAGGACTTTAAATATGAGTCAAATGTACTGAGTAAAAACAACCTGAGAAGCACTGTGTGATATAGCCTATGTGTTAGCGCCATACAAGCTGCTTCTGGAAGCAGGCTGCATGTTCTCCAGTCCTTTATGTGAGTCCTTTATTACAGTGTGCATGCTATTGCCCATACTCTCTGTGGACCTTTTAGGAAAACAGAGACGAAAAGACATTGCATACTGTAAACCAATAACGTACATAAGGCTTCAGAAGCTGGAAGCGGTGGCAGAGAAGGGCTTTGAGAAACAGGATTAATGAAGCGAGGTTGCTGCTCGATATTCACAGATTGCAGTTCAATGGCAAAGGCATTATGTGGACATTAATTAAGTGGAGAATCATACATAAAGCGCTCAATAAGCAAGAAAAAAAGAGATATCCTCATGTGAAACATCTTCATCCTCTAGCACTTTAATGTTACACTTGTATCTTCATCCAGCACTCACATTGCGCTTTATCTTGATGTTCTAGCTTTATCATATCTTGTCATGCCTCATTCTATCTTGACTTGTCATTACTTAACAGATTTAGCCTATGCTTACTGTGAGAACTCCACTTGGTGTTCATCACTATGGATTACATAATGAATATTGTACCTCATCGGACCTGTATTTTGTAGTCGTCAGGTGACCTTCAGTACACACTTATTGTACGTCGCTAAAGAAATGTAATGAAATGTAATGTGATGAAAGACTTGCTAGCACGTGCTAGTTTGGGCTCTCCTGAATTTCAGTGACTGTACTGCAGTGCTGGGCGGGCCAGGAAATGGGTGGGTATTGCACCTGGGCTTGAAATTTTAAAATGTATTTAATTGCAAACATAAAAAATCTGAGACAGGTGACGTTTATGATATGCCTAGTGTGGCTATGCGTGGATGGCTCGTGTGAGTCTTAAGATTGGCGGACTAGCCTCTCTTTGTGGTGGAAGTCAGGGGTCTCAGATAGCAGCGAAGTACCGTCCAAATTTCCATCCTCACAGTGGGTGTCCTTCCCTGCGAAGGTGGTCCGCTGTGACGGACTTGCCGGAGGGAAGCTGTGCGTTAATTCGGCGAATTATTAAAATCAACACCGACAGCTCGGTCCAATTTGTAGCCCGCTGTGACTTCAATTTGCTTAAAATACGCAGCATGAGTTCATTCGCTTTGTCCATTCTATGTGAAATTTGTCTATTAAATAGTAAGTTGGACCTACAGCACTGTTATTGTTATTGTCACTCGAGGATGTTCACATAGCTTCCCTCTGATATCAGATTCTGTAAGCATATTCGGGAGTTCTGCTTCCAAAGATGCCGTCATAGTCCAAATTAGCATTCGGCATATAAGCGAGTGGTTGATGTGTAAAAGAGAAAAATATGGCTTCAGTTGCCAGTATTTCACACTTGCCTGTCTAGAGAAAGACCCACTGTATGTGCCAGGTATCCCTTATGCTGATCTGGTTCCAATTAATACACCCAATAAACTATGACATGATTCAAAAGAGGGTAAATTGCTTCATGATGGCTTATAATTCATGGCAGTTACACTGCCTTGCTGTTATAATTCATTCATTTGATTTTAATTAGAATTTATTAGGATCTATTATAAAATATTTCAGTATGGAAGGTCAGAGGGAGGAAAAATATAGGGACCATCTTTAAAAAGCACATTGATTTTGAGAGTGGTGAAACAAAGATATTTTAGAACATGTAGAACATGTATCAAGTTGCCCTGGTCTTGCAAGAGCATGCGGGGAGGTTTCCTTGTTGGTGACCATTTAGAAAGCTGGACTCATTTCCTGTTGTTTTCCTACTTTTCCAGCGGTCCATATGCAATTAGATTCAGGTTTGATAGGGAATGCTAAGTTTATGAAAAATGTTGGCCAAAACAAACACTCTCAGAATAGGGGTGCATCAGATTAGCCTGCTCTGGTTCCCTTGCTTTATTGCGCAGACCAAGAAGCAGCATCGCCACAGCGCCGAGGTCATCGCCATGTCGCTGCCGTGTTGCTAGAACGCTCCATGTCAGAGCGGGAGCGCGTTCACGACGCCTCTTGGATGCCACGTGAAATGGCGGTGTCCCCCAGGTCACCGGCGCGTTGCTGAATGCCCAGACAGCGGCCCTTTGCCATCACAGCGTCAGCCTTCGAAGGGGTTGTTGGAAATGGGAAGACTGCAGTATGTCCTTTTTCTTCTTCTGTGCAGGAAGTCTCCAAATATCCCGGGTTCTGTTTTAGCTCCGTGTTTTCACAGCCTCTGGCTGTAGAGCCGAACACCCACGCCGTCTGATAGCGAGCCAGAAAAGCGCTGGGCCCAAAGACTTGACCACTTTGCCCTCTTTTCATGAGTAAAAAGGGAATTTAGGCACGCTGACAAGTATTTCACATAAAAGCCAATTGCGCCAGTGAATAAACTGTTCCTTCTTGTGTGACCGTAACTGCCGCTAATATTTGCTGCCTGTAATCCAGGAAACCACCTTCCTCATCTGTTAGCCAGACGAGCTTTCTCTTTCTTTCTGCCGGTCCAGCCGGGCGGGGGGAGGGTTAGAAAGCACCACAGACACACCAGAGTCAGTGCTTTTATACCTGGTTGTGCCACACATTCTTATGAAAGAGACGTATTTATGTGTAATATTTACCTCCACCGAGATGAGGACTGTAAAGCCAGGCTCCACAATGCCGTGCCACCCCACCCACACGCAGCTGCTGACGGCTCTGTTCTCTCAGCTCCGTGCCTAAGCCACAGACCATCGTTTCATCTCTCTGAATGCTGCCCTCCCGTCAAAAAGGAGCCTCTTTTTCATTTTGTCCGTAAGACTTTAAGACTATAGTCCTATATGTAACCACTTTAACTGAATAACTCACCTCAATAGTGACAAAGGCTTGACACATGAAAAAGAACTCTTTCATTCCTAAGGACAGATGCTAGTGGGGAGGAAGCTTCCTATTGTCTAAAGCTTCTGAATCTTGGCTCAGGCGTATAATCTTAGGCATATGCTGTCAGGCAGGTCTCTGTTTTGCAATGCTTAGCTTTACCTTGGAGTCAACCCTGTACATTGAGATTCAGTGCACTCTGGGCAATGGAGTTTCTATTGGCTGTTGAACTAAGCATGGATACAGGCTAAATGAAGCATCATTTATATAACACTTTAATGTCCAAGTCTGTTATGTATTATTTATTTCGTTTTGATTTGTTCAGCCCAATAATAAACCGAGACAAAGTCAGGCTGAATGCCTTGCTTGAGTGGGCAACTACAGGTTCATACCCAGCATTTTATTCTTTTGCTAATCTGATAAAAGGGAAAAAAGCAAATGGATATAAAATTATAAATAAAATCAAAGTAGCAACAAGTATATAATGTTTCTATTGCTTCTTGTTTGGCAGTGTCTAATAAAGTAGCTAAATAATGATTGTTTTACTATATTATACTATAAACTATATTGAGATTTACAGCAAAAATATATTTAATGTAGATTTCACCCACCATCACATTTTGACCAGAATGCTTTGCAGATTTACACCTACATACTCTATACAGGTTCTACAGTAAGGATTTGCCCACTATATGTGTATAATTTAAATGTGTTTAAACTACATTTCAGCATTTGCACCATCTTTATGTATTAATAAACAATCACCTTCTTCTCAGGACAAATTTCACAGCTTTCTCTGTAAACTCTGTAAACAGACCTTTTTAACGAATAGCCTTTGGGTCCCATTAAGTGCTTGACTTGTCAGCACTGCATGCAGAAAGTGTCTGATGCTGTAAGAACCCAGCAACCCAGCCAGAGTTCTCAGAACTGGGACATCCGCGTATAACTGTGGGATGGTTTTACCCTAAAATACCTGTCTCATACCTGCGGTTGTACCGTTCCAGAGCGTTCATTCCTGGCTTTGGTTCAGACAGATCCGTGCTTTCACAAAGAGAAGAGAAGAGAAGCAGACAGCATCACCAGCCTGTAAAGGAGCGTGTAATTCAGCTTGTCAAAACAGCTTGATTGCAATTCATTTGAATTCTTCTGCTGATCACTGGCTCTTTGTGGGCAGAACGTTGCCGTAGTGAAAACATGATTATTTGCCATGGCAACACCTGTAATCATGCACAAAATGAATCCCACCAACCAGGTGTTAATGATGGAACCGTGTTTAAGAATGGCATTGACCAAACCCGTGTCGAGACGAGGTCCTTTAATGGTAGTTTTTTTTTTTTTGCATTTAAAAAAAAATTATTTAATATCTTACTGACTTACCAAATATAATTCTGTAAATAATTAATACACTAAAAATGAAAAATGCAACAAAAAGGATTTGCTGTCTTAAAAGCAATATTGATTTTAACAAAACTTTATACATGCTTAATAAATAATGAATTACTACATAATACATAGTTAGAAAATGGGTCATTACAAAGGATAGTGTACTCATTAATACATGCTTAAATTAATAAAATTCAGGGTGTCTAGATTTAGAACATCACATGAAGATATAACATCAACTGTTGACATGACAGTCATCCTTATATCCTTATACAGTAACAACAACAGTTTATAATACTTATAAATGAGCTGTGTTTGTTACTCATTACATTTCATGGCTGCTGAATGTGCTGCAGTAGGTTTTAACAGCAGGCTGCAGAAACTCCAGACACACAGATTATTGTGAATGAGGCCTGGCCATTGCCCAGATTCGCATTCACACTGGGATTAAGGAAAAGACAAAACAAGTCAATCCATTGGGGTGCATTTCAGGTCTCTGTCTAATTAAGTTAGCCTGGAAAGGGGTGGGGGTGGGGGGGTATATAACTGACAAATTATGTGTAAGCGAATCCAGATCTGGACTTTGAAACCACACCCTATAGCATGAGAGCTTCTACGCAACAAAATGGCCTGCTGTGTTGGCTTAGCTTGCATGTAATTTTACATGCAGTTCTTCCCTGATTGCTAGAGAAGTTTTAGCTTTCTTTATAGGCTACACAGGGTCACCTTGGGTGATTAGGAAGTCATGCAACACCATATGAATAATACTATAGTATCTGGAACATTAAAGATACCCACATGTCCTCAAAACAAAATGTTAATTATCATGAGAATGTTAGTCCACAATGTGTAATATGGGCACATGTCAAAAATGTAAGCTATGCGATCCATCCTGGATAAAGCGCCCCACTAAAAGTGTGAGATGAATGTCACTGTTTTGCTTTTGGATGCTCTAATCTGGTTCCAGTTACTGGCAACGCTAATGTGTTTCACCCATGACCCAGGTTATTTAAGCTTTCCACTGGCTTCATGTTCCTCTGAGAGGGTCACCGCCTGGGGTCCGGGCCATCTTCCTTCTGCTCGCCGCGAGAAATAAATCATAACCTGGAACCCGGTGTCCCCTCGTTTCTTGTGCAGCTGCTGTGACCTCTTAGCTCCAGACAATGGGCAAACTGTGCTCTCCCGCGCTGGCCTCCTCCTCCTCGCTTTCCTTTCCTCCGAACCCGCCGCGTTTTACCGCCTTTTTCCACTCGCGCGCAGGATACGGAGGAACAGGCGCCCGCCGTCAAGCCGACATCAAAATGAAATATTAGCGAGAAAGTGGAAAATGGCACACGCTCGAAGGAGGAGAGGGACGGAGAGACGGAGCAGGGAGGTTGAGGCATTTCAACTTGAATTGCGAGAGCACATTATGGGGATAAAGACCCGAGACATAAATGCAAAAGGCAGAGACTTCGAGGGGTGATGGAAAATGCAGGGAAACCAAGGAATATGAACAAGAGAGAAAATGGTGAGAGAGTTGCTGTGATTGCTCAGCTCTGAGTGACAGCTCATAGAATCAGGGCTTGGCTCCCATTGGCAGGGGAGAGAAGGGACTTGTGGGATATGTGCAACCAGGGCCCATAGGAAGCAGTGTGTGGGGGAGATAACAGAAGGGGTCCGATCAGTGAGTGTGTGACAGAGCGCTGAGCCCTCCCCTTCCTTCCTGTATTCACTCAACATCCTGTCCGTCTGTTCAGATTTAATGGCCCTCAACATGCCATCAGTGCGACAGGGACTTCCTGTCTTCCACCGCGTGAAAATACACCCTACCGTTATCTCTTTCAAGGGACAGGACAGTCATTTATCTTTTATGGAGTGCGGAAAATTGAAAAAAAGAGAGAAAAAAAGTGCATCATTGCCGTACGTTTTGGCCTGATGTCAGCAGGGGTCAAACTGAAGGGAAAATCATTAGAGGCAAAATGAAACGCGTTTGAAAGTAAAGGTGCGGTCACAGCTGTAGCACGCTGACCTCTGCGGTCCTACTGACAACACAGCCAAGCTGCTGGACGAATCACGGTCAGCAAGCTGCTGTGTGACCACGTTTGGTAGAACCCCAAACCACTTAAAGTCTTCCTCTCCTGGTGTCTCTTCCTCCCACTCTTCTTCCCTCCCTATCTCTCTTAACCTCTCACTTTCTATTTCTTTCTCATTCTCTCTTGGTTTCTTTCTAGATCTCTAAATCTGTCTTTTGCTCTTGCTCTCTCTACCACCCTCCCTCCTTCTGTCTCTCTCACTTTCTCCCTCTGTCCCTCTCTCATCCTCTCTCTCATTCTCCCCTGCTCTCTCTCGTTCTAGCTTTCACGGTGTCGTTTGCTCTCTCTCTCTCGCTCTCTTTCTCAAATGCAAAAATTAAAACATTTACTGTCTTATTGGTTGAGGTACGGCATGGTAAGCACATGAACGTTTTTTAACATTAACCACTTCCACTAGGACCAAAGACAATATTCAAATTCAAATTACATTACATTACAGGCCAATGATAAAAAGGAACAATATTTATTTAGTATTTTATCTTAATACTAACATTACGCAAGGTAATAAGCGAGTATAAATCTGGTGCTACCAGTGTCACATAAGTCATCTCCAGAAGTTTCTCCCAGGGAGGGTTAAAAATTTTGTGCACCCCTGCGCCATTTTGCTTTTAAAAGAAAAAAGCCAGTTCAGCCTGTGCCAACTGGTCTCTGGTCTCTGTGGCCAAACTGCTCAATGAGCCCATAAGATTCAATTTCAATATTTTTACTGTGGTTAGGTATTCTGCCAAAGTGCATTGGCATTTAGGGCCCATGATCAGAATGGTTGGATCTCTCTCTTTTGGTTGCTCACTCGCTCTCTCTATCTCGCTCTTGCTCGCTCGTTCTCTCTCTCTCTCTCTCTCTCTCTCTCTCTCTCTCTCTCTCTCTCTCCCTCACACACACACACACACACACACACATCTTGCTTTCTTATTTTCTGGCCACATCTCAGATGTAGATCCATGCCTGTCTAAATATAAGTCATACTCATTGGTGAGTGGGTGGGGGGAGATGGCAAAGGGGCGATGCTGTGTCTGCCTTTTTCAGAACAGACAGGTGTCGAGCACTCTCCCCTCTCTGACAGGCAGAAATGCAAACACGCCCGATAATCCGGCAAAGAATGAGGGATTAGGGCCCTCGTTTGAAATGCGGCGGTGTTGGGTCTGCCATCAGCTCGGCCCTGTCTTAACAGCACAGAGAGCCGCCACTCATCTCACCGGCTACAGCAACGGGCCTATCCTCCTGAGAGCTGTCACCTGCACTGAGGGGACCAACCGCCCACGCTTGTTTTGACTACAGGAAGGGCAACAGGGAAGGAGAGGGGGGTATAGGAATGCTGGAGAGGTCAGGACATATCGATGGTGCGGAGACGCGCTGGGTATTGACATCGATTAACTTGTCTCTGTTACACTCCTAACATTGAGACTGCCACCTTACATACGCAAAGATGCATTTCTTACATCAGTAGGTTAATTATAAAGCAATTGTATGCTTCTTTTTTGTCCTAAAATTTCCCCTGCTGTTCTACACGTTCCCAAAGCCAGTACTGGCACAACATTCAGTGCTAAAATGACACAGACACTACGAGAAATGTTATTTATAATTTTAAAGGAAAAAATAATACTGTATTATATTTACACTGTGGATGATAAATGCTTGAAGAAAGCAATATATTTAAGAATTAAACATCAAATTCTGAGGAACATGGGTTGAATTTATAATTTATTGGTGTGCCATTACAATAGTCACATGAATGCTACTTTCACTGGAAACATGACTCGTGACTGGGAAACCCCTGGGATTTATTATGTTCCTGCATATTCAAACCCAACAGCAGAATGGTAAACTTCATTACCCAATTCTGACATGAGCTCATCGCCATCCGTGTGACACATTACATCATCACGTTTACCCAAAGCCTGTGTGTGTGTGTACGTGTGTATGTGTATGTGCATGCATGTGTATTTATACACGTGTGTTTACAGTATGTGTGCTTGTGCATGACCACGTGCAAAAGTGTTTGTGAGTCATGAGTGGGTGTGAAAAAACAATAGGATACATAAACGTATAAATTCAAAACCCAAACAAATCCGACAGAATCCTCTTCGCTAACAACGGGAGGCGGTGATAATAGGGGGACAATCAGGCACGTCCGGAGGGGCCCGATCCGAGCGTGCTCTCTCTCCTCCGGGGACCCCGATTACGGACCCATGCTTCCCTCCGAAAACAGTCACGGGGCGCAGAGGAAGCCCCCGTCAGTCTGCACTCACTCACCCCCGAGCCCCCTCTCCGACAGGAACCCCTCCGAGAGACGAAACGCAGGCCGCGGCCAAGCCCGCAGCCACCGGGCCCTGCCCCGCCCCGCCCCGTCCCGGATACCCAGGGCAGCTACTGATTCACATTCCCTTTCCTCTCAGTCTGGAGTAGAGGTGAAGGGCTCTGTGTGCGTGGATAAGAGAACCAGAGCTGTGTTTTATGCTAAGCAGACCCCTTTTTATTGGAGACCTGCAATAAAAAACAACATAATATGAATTCTCAAGAACAGATTTGCCTATTATATACAATATTATATTCAGACAGGAAAACATATATTATGGTTTCCCCACAAACCCAGCTCAATTTCTGTGGATTTATGAAGTTAGGTTAAAAAATGTCTTTTAAATTGGAGCTTGATATTAAGTTCAAGTTTTCTGCATGAAGACCAGAGTCCCCTCCCTGTGAAAGTATGTACCATGTGACTGGCTCTTACTGAACTAATTTAAATGTGACTAGTAATTCTCATACTTTCACTGTTTCACTTTTTTCATGAAAGTCAGGATAGCCAATCATGGATTCCGCATGGGTTCAGACTGGCCGGGACACAAGACATGTAATTAGATCTTAAAGCCAGTGGAACCTAAATTTTAGGCTCTCGACTGGAGAGGTGACGGAGATGCTCTGCAGGGTCGAGCCCTGGCGGAGAGGCTTCGCTCCTCTCGTCCGCCCCTTCCGTTCCTCGGTTTCCGACCGCGTTGGAACACTCCGCTCTGGCACCGCCGCGCTCTTTCCCCACCTTCCGCGTTTCCTGTCCAAGCCTGTGAAGTGACAGGGCCGCGCTCCGTGGGCCAGCGGGAACTCGCACAGACCCGTCAGCCCCTGACGGCGTCCAGAGAGGCCCTCCTCCCGTGCCCGGCCCGATTACTTTGGGACGGGTGAACTTCTACCCTTCTGGTGTCTTTGTTCTTTGATTAGCGGTTCAAAAGCCCCTCGCTTCTTAAATCTTTAAACGAACGTGCTCCCGGTGGAGGAAGGGGTGCGCACACAGCCCAAGGTGAGGGTCAGTCCTCCATGCACTGACTGGGAGATGTCATGGGGAGCAAGGCAGAGATGACCATGTGTCTGTCTTCTGAGGAATAAAGGGTTTTAGTATGCTACATGTTTTAAGAATTCAACCCAAATCTCCATTTGCAAACAACTTTGCGTGAAGTCATTTTGTCTATGTCCTATACCAGTGCTTTGCAACCTATGGTACAGTACAGTATATGGAGAAATGGGAGGGTGACAGGATCTGCAAAGTGATAAGATGGATTTATTTTCCTGTCAATGGAAAAATGACCCTGAGGGTGTCTGTTGCAGTTTCACCTGTGAAGAGCTTTATTAGTCCATAAATTAATTGACTAACACTGCACTTTGCTCTTGCACAGATAGCACAGATTACTGTATATATAATTACAGTATATAATTTAGCTGTTTTGTATTATTGCATTGATTATAGTTCTTTTAGTCAATAAAATAACAAGAAATGTAATATATACTTACATAATATATGACATACTGAACATGTGGGAGTCTCATTACAGGTGATCAGCAGGGGTTTTAATCAGTTTATTGCTGTTCTATTGTCTTCTTCACCATTATGCTATTATTTTAACAAGCAGACATCCTTATTTTAAGATGAGTCTCCAAACTAACAATGGTGCAGAGCAAAAACTTCCTGCTGAGGCTTATGAGTAATAGGACCCAGACCTCAGCACAGGGTATTGGGGAAACCATTTAGAGAGAAAGCGGGAGGTGAACTGAGCAATCCCCTGCCAAAGAAACCCCATCTAATGTCCTGTTAGGAAGACAAATTGAATCTGGAACACATTTAGAAACTCTGAAAAGCCATACTTTTCTCCCTTGGGAAATGTTGGTGAAATGATAAACACCTCTTTTGAATTTTCATGCACCGAATTTGCAGAGTACAATTTCACAGTCATGTTTATGTAAATAGTACATCATTTGCAGTGTTTTCAAACCAGAGTTTCCTGCCACAGTGTGTTTAATATTTCAGCAATCTTCACATCATGTGCCCGTCCCAGAATCATGCAAAAGGAGCAAGTGTTTAATTGGCTGTAGTGTTGTTTTGGTGTGGAAGGATTTCAGACAGACCATGGATTTCCCATCTTACTATGTGATTGTGACTCCTCAGGTTGACCAAACACCTGTGGTCTCACCTGCACTCAGTGTGTAAGTGGTGTTGACCTCTGTCACAATGACTCAGCTAGTGGATTAGAAAATAAAAAAGTAGAAGCTCACAGTGCATCTTTGGCAGGGTCATGTGCTTGCCTTTGACATTTTTGAATATTGCAGTGATGTCACTGGTTAAGAGTATTTTAAGAGTAATTGAGGTTGGGGTGGGGGGGTGGGGGGTGTATGGTGAACATGCTGTAGCCTGACCGTAAATGGGTTCCAGAGAACCTCGACAAGTCACCTCCAATCAGATTATCAAGTCCAGAGCTTCTCCGTTAAACCAAACTTATCTCTGGCCAGTGGCTTTTGGGAAACGGACTCTGTTTCCCTCTGATTACATTGAGGGACAGGAAAAGTTGAGAGAGAAGCAGGGGAATTTCAGTGAGTGAGGACAGAGCTGGCTCGCTTAACTTGAAAATTGATAAAGAAACTTGAGAGGGAAAGCAGTTTGGTTCCAACTGGAGGAAGAAAAAGCATCCAGAGTTTGGTGGGTATCAAATCCCCAAATCCTTTAGGATGCCTGCTCAGGCAAAATGTGGACAAATAATCTTCCTGTTTCCCCAACATCCCTGTGGAAGTTTCAGATTTCCTGACCTCTCATTCATGCACTGTCCAGTTCCTATCAGCATTATAAGGACAGACTGAAATTAGCAACCTGTTGCAGCCTCATGGCCTGTGCTGTGGTCCAGGTTCTGTCTTTCTGTAGACAAATTCTGCTGACTGGAGCGGTAGTGTTGTGTAATGGTTACGTAACTGGGCTTCGCCAAGGTTGTAGGTTTGATTCCCAGTAGGGGCACTGCCTTGAGCAAGGTACTTAACCCGAACTGCTTCAGCGAAATAGAAATATTCAGCTGTCTAAATAGATTGTTTGCAAAAAGAATGTCAGCTGTGTACGTTGCTCTGGACATGCAGCCAAAAAAGTAATGTAACAGGGTTGCCCTCATCCACTTCTCTGGAATGAGTCGTCCCGTTCCAAAACAAGCCCTGATAACAATGTGGGAAACTGGCTCCCTTTCCTCTCATTTGTTTGTTCCAGCCTTGGGATCACGCCTCTGGCGAGTGCCCCTCGGAGATTACAACCCTGATTTTTTTTTTTCGTATTTTCGTTGTTATTTTTCTGCCGTTCGTGTAATGAGCTGGTTATCTTGCGCCACACATGCCTTGGAGCCTGGCAGGGGTTCTGCGAGAACAATCCAACCCCATCAGATGGACAGGAATCACAAACTCTCTTGGGCACTGCCAACACACCAATATGTGAGATTTCCCCCGAGCCACAGCTTTCACAGTTTTGCACAGCCAGCCAGTTTATCTCGGAGATACGCCACACAATGCTTAGCAGTTCTGATCTGTATCTATATTTTTAAGCATGTGACCAACAATGGTTTTTTTCAGTTTAGTGTGTGACTGTTCAAAATACAGACTGCCTTTAAAGACTTCAGTACATTTTTAGAACTGATTAGTATTTCTGCCTGAACATAATGCTTTCTGAAATTAAATCATTTTTTTTTGCTAGTTCCCTATGACCTTTGACCTTTGTTTCCTGTCCTCATCACATTTAGTGGAATGCTTGCGCATGTACCCAAATATGAACCCTGTAGATCAACTTAACTTTAAATTGAATATTTTTCAAAAATACTTTACATAAAAAACAATGAGTAAACCTTACATATGACTTTCAGTGAATGGTCCTTCATAAAATCTACATTACTCCTTCACTTGCACTACATACCATCTTCATTAGAACTACATAGACATTCATAAATGCTCATGTCAATTAAGACAATTTGGTATATGCCATATTGGTATGTTGTGATAATGTCCCTTGCTGCATCAGTGGTGATGTAACACGTTTAATGAATAATTGTGGATATTCTCATATGCATGTTTGAATGATTATGTAGTTCCAAATAAGTGGCTTTGTAGTGTGTATGAAGAGATTTTATAGCATATAACTTTCTGTGCATTGGTCCAGCACAAATCATCATCAAATTCTGAAAGGTGAACATTGCTCTTCATTGTGCTGTTGCAAGAACATTATTTCAGTACTTAGAAGGTGTTGGTTTTCTATCAGTTTGCTTTCTGTTTTGTCACTCTTAAAGAGATTAAGTATTAATAGCTCAGCGTGGATTTATTTACAAACCGGAGAGCAGGAATCTTGACAGGTGCGTCTGTCATCATTTGAACTTCTGCGAATGCCAATTACTCAGCAATTTAGCTGGTAGTCCAACCGCTCTCTATTACACTGTCAAATGACACATCATTTATTATCCATTAAAGTCTTTGAAGTCAACAAATTTGCACTAGTAAGTTATAAATGACTCAGTCCTACAAGACAACTTTTTCCACATTGTGCTTCCTTCCTAGATAAATACATATTTTACCACCAACATAATCTCATAAGGAGTTTCGTAGGATGGTCTGATCTTGTTAGTGTCTGGGTTGTACTATATATTTTTTAAGTTTTCTTACAATGTACATAATAATGGTTTTAGGAAGGTCCAAAGCTTTGCCAGTGCTTTTATAACATTTCCCAGTTTTTTGCTTCCTGACAATTTCACCTCAAGTCTGTTATATATATTCTTTATATTCTTTATTATTTATTATTATTATTATTTTTATTTTTTTAAATTACATTAATTTTATTTAATTATTCTTGATTCAATACCATGACATGTACTGGAATCCCCTTTCTATCTGGAACTGTCTCGCTTCCCCCCTGTCTGAATGAAGCAAAAAAAAAACTGAATGAGGGTGGACTGTCTGCTTTTAACGAAAAAAAAACTATTAAATACAATATAAACTAAGAGTATAATAAAATAGATAAAATGTGAATACACAGTTAACAACTAGTGTCAACTAATATCCATTCTCTTTTTTGCATTTACTTTATATTGCAAATGCAATTGACAACACAACCTGATTGACATTGGCAATGTGCTCTTTGGCACCCCCCAATGGTTTTAGGGTTTAATCATATGCAGGTGTGTATGTTATATTTTCTTCAATGAACTCACCTAGAGAAGCAGGAGGGATTAGTCACTCTGAAGACAAGACTGATCCTCTTTTTCTTCCTTTGTGATGATCATTTTTAGTGTTAAGAACGGAAACAAAGTGTCCTCAGGGTGTTTTATATTTAGAAATTGGAAATTTGAACTGCCTCTGCACAGGTGTGTGGTTTGTGTGTATGTATGTGTGTGCATGCGTGCATGTGTGTGTGTGTATCTGTGTGTCTGTTTGTGTATGCGTGTATGTGTCTGTCTGTCTGTCTGTGTGTGTTTTGGGGAGAATGTAAGGGAGTAAAGGAGAATGCAGGACCTCCCGGTTTGGTTAATCCCCCAGTGAGAACCAGGGATGAACCCTGGTCAAGTCACTTGACTTCTCGTCACCTTGGTCTCCCCCAGCTGTTAAAACAGTGTCCTGGTGGGATGGCCAAACAAGTCAGGAGGCTCCCTACATCTCATTACAGGGAGGGGGGGCATGCCACTCATGGAGAGGGGGAGGGGGGGCACACATGGAGAGACCCCCACCCCATGTTCCCTAACTCCTTCGAAGTCAAATTATTCCTCTTTGTCTCACATTCTTACACACTCACTGGTCACTGAAAATAAACAAGCGCACTGGGAGGAATGTAAAAGCCTCCACCGCCCTGTGCAAACAGTATTCTCACTGTGCTTATGTTTCCTGGTGCATAAATGAAACTGTGTCTCTGTGCCACTGTGTTAGACTGAGTCACCGGTGTCCCATGAAAAGGACTGAGACCAACAGAGCCAAATAAATCCACCTAAACCCAAACCACTGCTCTGTTACTTCCTAAACAGTATAATTACGGAATTTTGTCAGCTTGGTGCAGGTCTGTGCTTTCTTAGGTACAAAACGAGAGGGGAAAGTTTCTGCTTTCAGTTTTACTCCTGCACTTACATTGCCATTATCTCAGTGTCTAAGTCTCTACGTCCAACAGTACAGCTGGACTATTCAGTAGCTATTGCTTTGAAAGATTATCTGAATCAGAATCTATGTGAAAGAAGGTTATTTGTCTAATCATACCTTGTTACATTAAAAATTGTTGCTTGGTAGGTTGACAGTACACTTCAGGGTTTATTACAGGCCTGCCAGGTTCTTTTTTTGAGGTATTGTTGTATTTGTGGAGGTTGTGCCCCGAGTCAGCCCCGCCACGAGAGGCGTGTCCATCCTCCAGGTGGGCTTGTTGCAGGTGGAGACGGAGCAGTGGTGAGGACAGGGTGAGGCAGCGGCTGTCACAGCACTTTGAGATCGCTATGTTCTGGCTTCTTCCCAAACTGCACACATTTGCTGAACAAACTGTCCAAAGATCTGCCCCTGCAGACAGGCCCCGTCACTCAATGTACAGGAGCAACGTGTCCATCAGCCGGAGATCCTGAATGCAGTCATCACTACCCACCTGCATCCGGCATATCTGAGAAACCCGTCTATCAAGCCATAGTGGGGTACGGGCTATAAAGGTCTGGTCTGTAATATTGATGCTATAAAATAGAGTCTAAATAGCAGCCCCTGGGGCTCCATTTTAATCTGGAATGGTCCAGGGGCCAGGACCTGGTTTAAGCTACCTATTCTGGAGGTTTAAACAGTGTGTTATTCATCGAGCTTTATGGATGCAAGTGGGCCTCTCTTTCAGCCAGAGGGCTCGTAGTGCTGTGAGCACGCAGTCATACACTGTCGAGTTTCCTGTCTCTCATGTCTGGCTAGCACAGAGGGGCCTGAGGGTAGGAAACCTGCTCCATGAACTGCTGAAAGAGCGGCATAATGCTTAGGGGACTGGGCTTGTGACTCAAAGGTTGCGGGTTTAATTCCCAGCTGGGGCGCTGGCCGTCGTACCCTTGAGCAACGCACTTAACCTGAATCGCTTCGGTAAAATATCCAGCTCTGTAAATGGATCGTATGTACAAAATGTAATCTGTGTACGTTGCTCTGAATAAGAGCGTCTCTTGAATGCTAACATGTAATGTAATGCCTTGTAGAGGGAAAACAGGGCCATGGTGGTAATTACTGGGCGATGGAACCACTAGTCCCAGAGTGCACTCTTTACAGTTAAGCCTCATTAATCTGTAGCATACGATATGCACTTCAGACAAGGGGAATATGTGGATGTTGGTTTGGTCGCAAAGAACCCAGAAAGTGCAAATGTGAAAAGAGGAAGTAACAAGCATTTTCACATGCTTAACACTGGTATTAACTGTTTGAGGCTGAATGTTTCCATGTTCAAACAGTTTTCAACATGCCCCATTTTCCCTTTTTATCTATTAATTCTTGTATATAATCAAGGCTTGGCCAAAGATTAATCAGGCAGTAATTAAGATGTCATGTGGGGATTTCCCTGCCTTTGAGGCATATATTGTATTGCCACATGTACGGAGGAAGAAAAAGGACATGCAGTAGCACTGCTGGATACAATCTGTACAACTAGAACAAGGGCAAGGCATATTTGAAAAATCAATGCCCAAGTCAAGTTATGAGCAAAGAATGCGCTTCGCTTGGTTTGGCCACCAGGGGTCACTGCTCACAATGCTGAGCCTTTCAGGAGATGGCTAGTACGCCGCCAAGTGGAGACATTGCAGTTCTGCAGCTGTGAACTCGCTCCATCTGCGAATGCAGTCATCGCATCTCTCCGCGCCGAACGTAAAAAAAAAAGTCATGTACCACACTTAAAGGGGAACCCCAGGGGTTACTGTAGATACAAATTAAGTAAAGATGTTGGAAGCAGTCGAAAGCGCCGTCAAAGCTGCTACTTATTTAATCCGCTCCGAACTTCAAATCTCATTACGGCGCGGAATTCATCTTCGGAACGACCACGGAGAGATTCTTTGTTTTATTATTGTTATTTCTGGCAGTGGAGACACCCTCGCTTCTGTGCTGCACTGACCAAAGGTCTACACCCAGATGGTACGAGTCGTGGAACAGCCATTGCATCAAACGCGTCTCTCGGACGTGCACGGACGGGACGGGACGGGGCGGTGGGAGGGGAGGGGAGGGGAGGGGAGCCAGAGGCACTGAACGTTTCGTCCCGTCGCCCGCCCCCGTGCTTATCCCGACTCAACCCTCCCCGCCGCTACGTCTCAATCTCTGAGGATTTACAAGGTGCAGTACATTAAGGCCTGCCTCTTTAACGCAGAACAGAAGCCGCGGCTGCATTTTATAGCTCGTGTGAGCGGTGAAGGCAGAAAGGAGCAGGGAGAAGGAGAAGAAGAGCTTCTCCCAAGCGGTCAGTCTGTGTTCTCGGCAGAACCATTGGACACAGAACCCCCCCACACAGTTATTGTGTAGAAGGAGCACAGTACCAAAATTCATGACAGACAGTTTACAAGTGCAGACATAAAGATTAGTAAGTAAAACTGTTAATTAAGAATATTGATTTGGCTCAGATTATCAAGGAACATCCACACACAGCAAAAATATTATTTTATTTCTTCATTTGAAGAAATAAAGATTATTAAGCAAGCATTTCACTTGTTTAGTGTTCTTTCTGTTCTTGTTAGGACAGTATTTTCATTTTACGATGACTTTTCCCACAACACAATATCTCTCAGTATAATGGTGGTCTAAAATGTACTTTATAAAAAACAAAAACCCTTCAAGAAATACTTGTGGCCTCATTAACATGAGGAAAATGTATCATACGCAAAAAATCAGTTGTGTGGTCTTATAGCTTGTTGGTGTGACAGTGGGTTTTAGGCTTTTAGACATTTATTGAAAAAGAATCAGTTTTCTTTAATCCAATAAAATCGTTCATTCCTGAAGCCCACTCCATGGATACAGTGCTATATTTATCTTTCAGGGGGAGACCTGGATTACTCCAACACATGAGAAGGCAGGACCAGGGAATACCTGTCAAACACATTTACGGCGATGTCCTATCATCCATTATGTGATACAGAGTGCGCACTGCTGGGTGAGGGACAGAGCGCGCGCTCCACTGTGCTGAGATGAAAAGCACTGGAGCGTGTGCAGAACAAAAGAGTTCTCCTTGTGTTTCCTGTGTAATGAAGGAGGGAGCGAGGGGCGGTTTTTTCCCTGTGAACACTCCAGAGATGGCTGAACTGAAGCTCCCGGCTTCAGTTTGCATTCACGTCTCATACCGGCCCTGGCAAGCTCTGCAGCTTCTCAGCAGAGTTCCAAATCATCCAGTGCATACTGAAAACTAACCATCAAACTGCTTAACTGGCCTGAACTGGGTTTTGATTGTTTTCATCAGTTTAAATGAGCATCATCAGACAGCAGCAGTACCCTTGACTGCATGTAATGTGGACACGTTCACTTTGTGCAGCTCTAAAGGAACCATCTTGAACATAAGGAAGAGATTACATGAAATATAAGTAGCTTACCCTCTTTATTTATTTATTTATTTATTTATTAATTATCATTACTATCACTGTAAGAATAGTCAATCGGTTGAATTTGGACCATATCAGTACCAGCTGAAGCCAATAGCTCCATAGAGCAATATACAATTGACGATTGTGTCGCCAGTGTATGGGAGGGTTCAGGTGATTAGAGATCCATGTAAATCACTATATAGCTACCCCTACTGGTCAATTGAGCACCCATAGACTGCATGCTAAAATCACATATGAAAATCTTTCTCTAACTCTACTCTGTGAAATCCTAGCTATAGTCTGCAGTGTGAAAAGAAGCAGCTGGCAGCACTGAGTGTTTAGGAGGAGAACCAAGGACACCTACTCCCTCCTGCATCTGCAGCAGGGTTCCCGCATGAACACAGCTATGACTGCAGATAATTGGCCATTCCTAATTGGGTTGGGAATTTGACATCCCCACGTTGGGTGCCATATTCATTTATTTTTAAAGTTAAACAAATATTGAAAAAATATAATAATAAATGAATAAATTCCAACATGGAGCCATTGTTAATGTACTCCAAATAATTTTAAGACACTCAAAGCTATGTAAAATTAAATTTGTTTTTTTCCTAAAATAATTTTTTACAAAGCTGTTATAGTACAATACACATGCAGTACAATCTTTAGCTGCGTTAAATGGTTCGAATTTATATGTCAGGGTGTTCGCTGTAAATGAGAGGCTGAATAGTGTCTGAGTGTGGAGCAGGAAGCCGGCCTTCTCAGGTACTGAAGGATGACCTGCCCCCAGGTTCACCTAAGCCTGAAAGAGAGCTCTTTCAAAAAGGGGGAGAAAAAGAAAAAAAAAATCATAGCGAGCGAGGGGAAAAAGCGCAGGCTCGGGCACAAGCGGCGTTCAGTGCTCCCTGCGCGGCCTCTACAGAGCTCTCTCTGTGCTCCGCCTGCTCAGACTTGGCGTTTGCTCCCGAAACGAGTCAATAACAGGAACTCCATCATAACTGCCCCGGTATCCGGCGAGTGCATCAGGCTCGGCTGCCCGCTCCAGAAAGCGGCTGGCAGGGGCTTAAAGAGACGGAGGCTTCAGTGGAGCCGACGGAGCCACAAGCGTTTGTACCTCTTTCGCTCGCTTTTTTTTAAAGGTGGTTGGTCGCAAAAAATTCCTGCTGCACCAATCCATCTGTCAAAGTCAGTCAGGCTCAAATGCCGTGTTGGTTCACGGTCACCCACAAGTGGGGATCTTATTTATTGGATTCTTGCTTTCCAGGACACTTGAGTCAACACTAAAAATACCACTGCAGATTAAACTAACTGCTTCCTATTTTTTAAAGCAAATGTTATATTATTTAAATTGAACCGTGAAATTGAGCTCTAAGCAAATAGTTTTTAATCAGACTCCTACATCACTCCTTTATGTTGATTAGAGTATGTCTGCTCATTATAATAACAGCAGATATCATCCTAGATTTGGGTCTGGTGCTCAAGATTGTGGGTTTTATGCATATGGGACACTGAATGGGGCATCCTTCCCAAAAATAAAAGATATAAAGCAGGACTTACTGAAAATAGTCCTTGGTAAGACTTATTGCTTCTAAAATAAAAGTCCCAACAATAATAATAATAATAATAGTCAAACAAAATATGTACATTTTCATTTTTATAACTTATTGTCACAAACTGCTGGACAGAGTCAACTTTCCACCAGGAAACTAGAACAACGATTTCGCCGAAAAACTGCAAAATTATTATTTGACCCCAAGGAAAGGCAGTTGAAATAGATATACAGGAGAAAAAGCATTTTCACATGCCAGTGAATGAATAGAAACCACATATATGCAGCCCAGTAAACATTAAATAAATAATACATCACCCAAGCCTGACACCTTAGGCATCACTCATCGCCGCTGATGACAGACGGGTGGAGGTCAGGCACTGGGGTCAGTGCTCGGCCCGTTACTCTCAATCCTGCAGTAAACGGGTTAAACTGAGGGGTCAGAGGTCATTGAGATCCTTCCCCTCAGCTGTAAGGGGAGTGATTGGGATGTGATAGGATCTCACACACAAGGTGGCGAGAGTTACCCCTCCATCCACAGACGAGGGCAACCCCAGAAACTGAGAACCCAAAAACAATGCTCTGGGGGTCCCCAGGGATATGACCTTTCAGGCTTAGTACCAGTACCAGACCCAGGATGCCTGGACACAGAACACATAAAAATGTGCTCCGCGTCCTCAAGTGCTGCAGCCAGTCACCACGGCAACACGTGACCCGGACGCTGAGCTGGACTTCTGGAGAGATGACGACATCACTAGTCCCTGCTTGCCAAGCCTTCTCCCTCGGCCCAGTCCGCACCTCCGCCATGTTTAGTCTAAAAGTCACCGTCAATCATGTTCTCTCTGATGTAAAAATAGTTCTGATTTCAGATTACAGGCATGGAATGGAATTGACCAAGCATGTGTTCTCTGCTTTCCACCTCTGAAACTGCCCCATATTCTAACTGAAAAGTCTCACAGCAAAAGCAACTTGCTTCTTAACATTCCTTCATAGTTTTGGTTCATTTGTTTTTTGCTTTTTTTCCGGGCATTAAATGGTAAATTTAATGCTCTGCAAAACGTGGCATTTAAAAGTTAATTTTAAATATATATATACCACAAAGATTATTTTTAAATTCACTGATTTAGTTTGGCATGGTGAGGAGTGCTAACGGCCAGCCTCAGCCAGTGGACAAGCTGACACACAGAAATGTCTGTGAGGACTTTCAGTGCATGGTAAACATGAACTTGTGACTTATGATTGACATATTTATGAAACTAAGAGAGATTCCATTGCACAGGAGTTTCCACTTCATTAAATCCCCCTACATGTTCCTTTCCCCCGCAGACTTCTCTAATCACCCTTGGCTTACTCTCTGGGGATATTTGAGGTCTCCTTCTCTGAGGTTGCTTCCTATAGTATCCCTACTTATTAATTGCTTTATTTTTCACATTTTCAACTCCTCAACAGCTGCCTTACTTTTGTCAATATTGTCTGACCCTAAACAACAATTGCTGATAGTCTCCCACGGTTTCATCTTCTAAACAATGGTTATGATATTGAAGGAATATCACTGCTAGAGGACACTTGAATTTTATTAATTTCCACATGAAAGCTGTCGTTCTCATAACCAACATGCAAAAAAAAAAAAAAACAGGGTTGACAATAGCTGACAGCCACATTTAATAATATTTTTTTCCACTAGTGAAGGGTTTGTGGATACAGGCCTGCGATCAAACCCCAGGGAGAAATGAATCTGCCAGGGTGTCAGTTGAAATGTACACTGGAAGAGTGATTGCTTTGTTTTCAACTGCTTTTTTTATGACAGAATCATATTTAGTTGAATAACAACTCCCCTCCCCCCACACACACACAAGCACACATACACATGCACATGCAGATACACCACCCCACACACACACATACTGTGCATACACTGGGCACACACAAGTACACCCCCTGCACACACATTCCCTTCTCCCGACATACATACATACATACATACACACACACACAAGAACACATATGCACATGCAAATACACCCTCCCCCCAAGAGCCACACACAAACATATAGAAAATGTAGCATCTTTAGCTTCAGACCCTACATGGCACGGGCGTGAAGTTTGTGCACGTTTTGTCCGCACCCTCTACATCTTTAGAGAAAGCAGAATCCGGCTTTGTAACTGTGCGGGTCATGTCTCCGTGGATACGTACCAGCGCTAACAAAACAAAGAGGAAATTAAAAAGCCACCGAATACAGAGCACTGTCCACTGCCCACACACGCACACACAGCGCTCACGTATCTGTACATACATGGTATCGGTAACCTCTGAGCATGGGATGGGGGAACAGTTGTACAGTTATCCAGCTGGCATGATCTAAGGCCTCCTGCTCCTCTGTGCGACCCAGGTAGCCGGAGCGGGATGACCCACGGCCAAGAACAATACAGACAGCCGGGGAGTGACCTCCGAGGGCTCTGTGTGTTATGAATTAAATGTCAGATGATACTACTGTGTGACAAACCATTAGGTCCCACATAACACCCAGAATCCCCTCAGGCTCGCCCAGTGAAAATAAACTCCGGAGAGGCGATTGGGTGACTCGCTGTCACGGGCAGATCCAAAGCAGGAGCGGAGACAGCCGCGTTACTCGAGTCTGGATTCCTGAGGAGGGCCACGGTTCGGAGAAAATATTTGCAATTCCTCCTTATGTTCTGATTTTCTGAGAGGGGCATGTCCTATGAATACTTCAGAGCCATCCATCTCTGTATCTTCTTTGTGAAGAGTAGCTAGAAGTGTCATACGAGGACAGGGCTTGTATTACTGACATCGTAGTGAAGGAACTTAAATATACTGCACATTGACTGCATGGTATGATGTCACATCGATGGCACACAATTTGATGGCTTAATGTTTTCCATGAAATCAGTCATCTAAGATTGTTTAATAAAGGCAAAAGTGGGGGAAAAGTAAGACACATAAGTTACAATAATGAAACTGAAACATGTCTATTTTAAAATAAAGCGATCCTTGACACTCATTATTCAGGCAAAAGAACTGAAAAGAGATCCAGGGAAAAATTCAGCTCCACTGTAATTCAAGCTCACAAGTCTCAGAACACTCAATCAAATGCAAGGCTTGTATTAGTTTGATTTAGTAAAGCTAATATGTCCATATTTGCATATGGGAGGGCATTTTGGTTTGTATGCATGAAATATATCATCTCTAATCCTCATTACCTCTCTACCAACATGGAAAAGCTGGGAAGTACTATTACTCTGTTGCTGTACTTGAGGAATGAGTGAATGTAAAATTTGCCAACAAATGATGTCAAGGCACCACCTTCTGGTGGGAGGGCAGAATCACATCCTGTTGTAGTCAGGGTTTCAGGCCAGAGAAACTTCAATGCAGTCACAATTTGTTGTTTTTTCCTATACATATCATACTACATACAATAACTACAGTATATGTTTGTATTATACAGAGCTTTCTACTTATCCCTATCCTGTTTAACCTTCTCCCATTGCATTTACAGCATTAATACATCTTTTTTTGGTTTTGTTTTTCTCTTACTCTAAGAATTTTGTGATTTGTTGTTTTTTTCTATACATCATACCACATACTATAATTACAGTGTATGCTCATTTTATACAAAGCTTTCTACTTCTTCCATTGCATTCACAGCATTAATACAAATCACAAAATGCCTTAGCAGATGAATAACAAAATAGAACAAAAAGTCCACTTGTTAAAAAACATTTTGAACAAGTGGACTTGCTACTCCTAGGTTATAGGTTTGATTCTCAAGTGGGGCACTGCAACTGTACCCTAGAGCAAGCTACTTAACTTGAATTGCTTCAGTAAATATCCAGCTGTATAAATAGATAGAATGTATAAAAAGGAATGCAAGTTGTCTGGACAAGGGTGTTTGCTAAATGCCTAAAATATGAGACTGGTAGTAGTGCAAAAAATGTAATGATGCAGAAAAATAATTTAAAATAAGTTCTCACTTTGGACAGACCTCATCTCTGAGACAATTGTACTGTTATTTATTTATTTATTTATTATTTTTTTGCACTCCAATGTGATTAATTCATCATGATTGTGATAACTAATTGAATATAAGAATAACTTTATTAAGTAGTCATCCTGGGCATACAAAGAATTTCATGATGAAGAAAATTAATTACATTAATTCTGTCCTTCATAAAAAGCAACGGGCAGTTAAAAAAAAAAATACTGTTCATTAATGTTTTCATATCCTTGAATATCCTTGTTGGCCTTATTATTATTGGCCTTATTAGAAATGACTGATATCGGCCTACAGTTTATATGAAGCATAGCTTATATCATTTTATCAAGTGTAACATGGTAATATACAAATATGTACAAGTATAAACAAAAAGTTAAGTATGTACCATGTCCTTTTTCCTGTCTCTCCCTCTCTCTCACTTGACACCAGCTTGACATGAATTTAATAAGCAGTGACCTGCTGAGCTCAGTCTCAGAGGGAGTGCGATACAATCTCTGAAAGGCCCCTCCGAGAGCAAACACGGCCAGCCAATCAGGGCTCATTACACGGTCCGTGTTACAGCCCACACGGGACCTGGAGACCCAGCCCGTGGCCGGAGCCCGGCTGATTTATGCGCTCCAAATTAGTCACGCTTTAAATTCGGCTCTTTCCTGACGAGCCGCGGCTGCTGAGCCTCCCCGTTCGTACGCTGCCACGCCAAAAAAAGAAGAAGAAGAAGAAGAAGAAAAAAAAAGGGCAATTAATAATCCCCGGACGCGCAGTGCGGAAAAGAACAGCCTGGCCCGAATTTCGACCTGAACCGAGCTCGTCTTTCGCATGCGCATGCATTATGCATGCGTGCGATTTGAGAGCTGAGGTAAGCCCACTGTTCCTCAGATCAGACACATGTGGCTCGGCCCTGGGACCGCTGATGAAGAACGGGGGCTTCTGTAGGGGGGGGGGTGGTGGGGGGAGTCACGCAGGTGCGGCTGCGACCGCTGCCCCGGACTCCAGAGCTGACGGCAACCGCGCGCATTACTGCAGGTTTCATGCGCCGCCATGCGCCGTCGCTGCAGCCGTGTGAGGTCTTAAGTACGCTAAGCACCGCTCATAACACTGGCCACGCAGGCACTGCCTCTCCAGCAGCTTTCCTAGCATTAATGCTTATATTTCATTGCTTTATGTGCCACACACACACACACACACGCTGGCACGTCCATGGCTGCGAGAGCCATAGAAAAGAGTGGAGAGGAATGTTGTTGTGGAGCCGAAATCTGCATGTTGAGAGTTGAGTTGAAGAAATCTTATACTTTATGACTTTGGAAACTCCCCAGTCAGCAAGTGGCCTTATCTCTGCTGGTTCTCTGTCCTTCATTTAAAGCGAAATACCTCAGCATTCAGTTCATTATAAAAAAAAAAGCCAAGAGCTTTGGGGTATATAGGAAGTGGGTTTAGTAGTGTGCTTTATATTATACGCCTCAGTAATCCAGGAAAGAGGAAGCATATGTACCAGTGAAATAGGAGAGATTTCAGATTAACTGAATTGTTTCTCCTCCTTATCCTGTGCAAAGAATCTGACACCTTACCCTGTTCATTCTGCTCATTTCTTTCCTGGTGGTGTGTCCGGAGAGCTGTTTTTATAACTTTTTGGGGGATATTTTTAATATGGAAAACATATTTTTCTGAAAAATGTGCCAGAGTAGTTGGCAACAGGCAATCAAGCTGCTTTGAATTATTGGGACACACTTGTTTTTTGAATAAGTTTTCGTTTTTTGGACAGACCCGATCCCTGTGACGATTTTATTTTTTATTTTTTCCACTCCAATGTGATTAATTCATCATGGTTGTGGTCACTGGCTGAATTTAAGAATAACTTTATTAAGGAATCTTTTCCTGGTTGAAATCAAGTCAGGAGGCTTTCCCTGTTCCATAAACATGGCCAGAATATTCTAGTCAAAAAAAAAAAAAAAAAAACCTTGTCATGAGGAAGCAGGGCAGGAAATGAAGTGTCAGGTTACCAATTGCAGGGGTTGCCGTGGACACGAGGTAGCTGGGGTTGGGGGTGACAGTGGGGTTGTAGAATGGGGCAGGACCTAGGTGTGGCCACTTTGGTGCTCTCCACCGAGATTGTGCATTCATTCCATCTGAGACGTAGGAAAATGAGCAAAGCTCAAAGAGCAATCCAGCTCATTCCTCCACAGTCCCGATGGGTGGTACTCTGTTCCTGCCCGTCTGAATGTGGAATAGCTGATCTGTGTGGAAGGTGGACCACGGTGTGCTCGGTCGTGGTTTAGAGCGATGTTTGTGTAAAAAAGCCCTGACACACCACACTTTCACTGTACTGCTCCTGACCATTAAGGTCCCCAATTAGTGGGTTCCTAAAGCTGGATTTGCAGCCCTTTTTTTTAGAAGAGTCATTCCCCACGGGGGGTGGGGGGGGGGGGGGGGTCACCTCTCGCCCAACCACACCGCAGTCCCGTCGCCATTAAGCCCCCCCATCGAGCTCTGAGTGACGTGAGTCCGAAAAACCAAAAATAAACTGGACTGATGGAAAGCGGTTTTTTAAACCGACAAGACTGGCAGCCAGTGCAGACACCAAAACAAAAGCTGGAACGGGAAAAATCCTGAGCTGTGTGTTTGCACAGATCTTCCAGAGGCCCTCCGTCAGCCTCAGGATGCATGTGGCCTATTGTTGCCGAGTTTCACGGCGGCTACTGTGTTTCCTCATTCCCCGACGGACAATGCCGAGCCCACACGCAGCCATTACGGCTCGTAAATCTCTGACCGATAGCGCCCTTCGAAAAGAATTACATCTTAAGAATATTATTGTTTGCGCTTTCTGGGTTTTCTTTGTGAAGTAGCCTGTCCGTAAATCCACCACCATAGTAACATTTCTTTCAGGTTACTTGCCTGACCACCGCATTCCAGGGGTTTTATTTTTTGTGCCCAAATTACGAAAAAAGGAAACACTGTGCAAAGCACATATTAATACTGAAGTGCTTGCACTGTACAAAAACCTCTCTTCCTTCAGTAGTTTACTTTGCTCTCTCTCTCTCTCCGTAACAGTGTGCATACTGAGCAGTTTCTGTGCACTCTGCGTCTGTTTATCTCGCCTGGTTGATCTTTGATGATTATTGTTTTTACATTCCAATTCAAAACTGAGCCTGTTATAATTATGCAAAAGGGGAGCAATGAGTTCATGATTTTTTTTTTTATTAGGTTACGCATTCTGACTAAATAGAGACTGCATATGCATAACAGAAAAAACAAGAACCAAGTCAACAAGTCAGATAGGACGGTCCACACAGGAATCAAATGAAACCAATGTTATCTTTGAATCATTAATTTCATTAACATATTGCAACCACATGTCAAAATATTCTTTGTCCTGGTAAAAAGGAAAACATAAAATGACTGTAAAAACTTTAATTATTTATTACATCATTATACTTATATCATTGCTATATTATTTTATTTAATTTTACTATATCACATAGAAAAAATTGAAACTATATAATGGTACATTTCCTGAGCTTGTTGCTGATGTTTGATTTTTCTCATTTGTGACTGTTGAGAATTTGAGTTTTTAATTAGAAAGTTTAGAAAGAGGATCGGGTCTCTAATAATACAATCATTATGCATTTGAGTAAAGTACTTAATCTGATATCAGCTCAGACAATACCCAGGCATGCAATCCAGAATGCTCTGGATAAGGGCTCGTGCTAAGAAAATAGTTGATCTAACCGCCAAAAAAGTACCATAATGGGTAAGATTGAGAACAGGGATGCAAGTTATCCTCACAAGACATTTCACTGGCAGCGAGGTCTGTGTGAGGGTGAGAGTCTATAGTACAGGACTGGAGCCGCTTCCTTTTATAATCATGTGAAAAGCACATGAATTATCAGAATATTTCACTCAGCCGTTTCCACTCAAAGGCCGGACATGAGTCTATCTGCTGCTAGGCTGTCCATCACTGTGTCTCTGAAGTACATGTGAGGTCCAAACGTGCTACAGCTACCCCTTCTAGCAAAATAAATATACGTATGAATTTACCTAAATGAATAAGGGTACAAAGTGTAAGATAATCTAAAATAAACTGGTGCCCAGTATTGTGCTGAAAAAGAGAAAACTCTTTTTCTTTGTAAACAGTAGTTATTGACAAATTACAATAACTTGTAATTTGTCAATAACTACTGACAAAATAATAAAATAAATTATTATTTTTATTATTATTATTATTATTATTATTATTATTAACAACAATAATAATAATATATTAATATCATCAAGTATCAAAGAAATGAAATCACACTGTTTCTTCACATCCAAGGGAACCAAATCTATGTTGACTATAATGTTTTAGCAGGGATTTTCCTGCATAGAGAATTCTGAGGCAGCAACCTCGATCAAATTTTGTGCTACCTCAGCAAAATTCTGACCGGTGTCGGCATTAAAAAACATTATAAATACAAGAGTTGCACAGGGTGCATTTCGATCATTAGTTACTGCAATGGCAGCATTTCTCTGCTATGGAGCTGTATGATAATCAGCTGTATGCAGAAAATGCATTATCTGACGTCACTTTTTGCAGTGTTCAGACAGGCAAATCTTGGTTTATTTTTTACCCAAGCACATCCAATATTTTCAAAAAAGTTAAATTACATTAAATTTAAATCCTATCAGTTTAATGTTCTCAACCAGTTGTCATGCCAACCCATGAAATTCTGCATCCATGAAACGCAGGACATTTCAAAATCTGTGTTTTACACTAATTCCATGAGTTCTAATAAAAACAATTATTTTTGCCGTAAAACTAGTTATCATTAATAACTATGAACTAAAACTCATTCAAATAATAAATAAATAAATAAAATTATTTATTATTCATTTTATTTTATTGCAACAGAAGCGGGGTTCAGCAGTGGGATCAGTGGGATGAGTTAAGATGAACTAAGATACAAATAATGCTTTTTGCACACAGGCTAATAATATTTCAAAAAAATGCTAGGAGCGACCCAGCTAGCACAAGACATTCTCACAATGTTGCTGCAATGTAGTGGCAATGTTATAACATTGAAAAAATATTCCAGTAACATTGTGAGAACATTTTGTGTTAGCTGGCATTTCTGTTTTAATTTACTCATGTTGAACAAGCTAACTAGGGTGTTTTTAACTTTTCATTAAAAATAAGTGCTTTCTCAGAATCTCATGATGCTACCGATGTTATAGAGTATATAATGAGAAATAAACAATACAAATGTCAGACACCCAGAGAGGACTGGCTCAAAGAAACAGGAGTAGGCTAATTATGTTCTTGTGGTTCAAGTCTGGGTCATTGCTCGTTGAAAAAGATACGTAAAATAAATATGTAAATGTAATTAAATAGTAAATACAATGTTCATTTTGTCCTCATAGGCATGTCTTTTCCAGACTGGAGATGAGGCCTCCAGCTGGTAGTGTGCACTGCACGCTGTTTCATTCTGTGTCTCCACGGTGACCCTGTTTAATGTAGGAACCGTGTCGCCCTTCTCCCGGTCTCACGCCTGCATTTGCCTGAGAACATTTTGTGACTACGGCCGGCTCACTGGTACGCATGTGTGTGTGGTCCGTGTGTGTGTGTGTGTGTGGTGTGTGCACATGCGGGTGTGGTGTATGTGCATGCGTGTGTGTGTGTGTGTGTGCACATGTGTGCGTGATGTGTGTACATGCATGCGTGTGGGGTGGGTGCACATGCGTGCGTGCGTGAGTGGTGTGTGTGTGTGTGTGTGTGTACGTGTGTGATGCATGTACATGCATGCATGTGAGGTTGGTGGACATGCGTGCGTGACTGGTGTGTGGATGTGTGTGTGTGTGTGTGTGTGTGTGCCTTACGTATTTGTGTTGGCTGAGGGGTAGCTGTTCTAGGAGGCAGTCATCGATCATGGATCGTGAAGCGCTAGGCGATTAGACAGGAGCTTTGGCGGGGGGGGGGGGGGGGGGGGGGGGGGGGCAGTGTGTGTGGGGGGGTCAGACCCTGCCCCGCAGTGGGGAGCGCTGAACGGGCCGCTCAGGCTGGGGGGTGAGAGATCTGAAGGCGGCGGCACACAGACCCACCTCACTCCACAGAGAGGCTTTTATAGCGCCCAGCAGGCGCGTCGCTTTGTACCGCCAAACCTCTTCATCTTCAGAGAGTACGACTCAGTGCCACCCCAGCGTGTGTGTGTGTGTGTGTGTGTGTGTGTCTTTTTATGTGTGTGTGCGTGTGTGTGGATGTGTGTTAGTGCACGTGTGTGTCTTTTTATGTGTGTACGTGTGTGTGCATGTATGTGTGTGCATGTGTCTTTGTGAGCATGTCTGTATGTGTGTGTGGGCTACTTTGAACCTGGACTCCGGAGGCATGCAGACTGAGGCATGAGCTTGGTGCCTGGCGGCTGATCCGCGTGTTACTGTGAGGATGGAGCTGCACAGACGGACATCATTGGTCCTCAAAACGCCCCAAAAAATAAAATGAAAGTCAGGGGTGGGAGGTTGACTGTTGAGCTGTTCAGTGGACATGTGTCTGCATCAGAGATTCATGAGTCAACAAACCAATTCTGCTACACGTTTAAAGTACAGCTTATGTGGATTCCCTTTGCTCTTTCTGCCACTCTGTAAAGCATCTTTGTGAAAGTCATCTGTAACTAGTACTATACAATAGATGAAATAGTTTGATTCAGTTACAGGGGCACAAAGTACATAGATTAAGGTTGACTGATCGATTAAAACAGAACCGTTACTGAAGCAAAGCAGACCAATTCCAAATGAAGTTATTTGCATATCATTAATGTAATAACATCATCCCAAAAAAGCTACAATAGTGAAACACATAGCAAGAGTCGCTCATTATACATCAAACGTTAAATAATATTCAATATCTCCATTTGTGTAACTTTAGATGAAAGCTAACAAATGAACATACTGTAGTTTATTTTTTAAATTATGCAGTTTGGCTATATTACAAGTTGTCATCATCATCATGTACAGCTTGTATACTCAATAGTAGGCTAGTGCGCTGATTTGGACACAGCCCTTGTTTTTGAAAACAGATTTCTGTGAAGGCAGTATTACCTTTTTACCACTAGAGGGAGTAGAGGCTGTTATGCTGTGCCTTTTTAATTGCTTACTGGAAACTGACATTGGAGGGGATGCTTTGTAAGCCTGCATAAGGGAGGTAGGCGAGGGAGCTGTCCTTTATGTATCTGTGTGTGTGTGTGTGTGTGTGTGTGTGTGGGCGTGTACGTGTGTGTGCGCGTCGGGGGGATGGCGAAGCTGAGAGAACTGAACTGGCCACCCACAGTCTCGGATCGCTGCTGACAGCTCACTTTCTCAGAGACGAGGTGGCACCTGACCACCCCTATGCCAAAACAAACTGACCCAACCACCACCACCACCACCGCTACCTCGCCCCCCCCCCCCCCCCCCCCCCCCCCGTCCAATAACCCACCCCCGCCCGGCCGCGGAGCCGCCTCGCGGGAAGTCTCCAGCGGCCACCCCCGGGCTCGCGGCCCTCGTGACCCCGCTGCCGCATGCCGCTGTGGAATCCTCCCTCTCCTCTTCTTTCCATGAGTCTCATCGCTTCTCACAACTACAGGGGAAAAAAGACGAGCCAGCACAGGAATTTTTTTGGACTTTAGCACTGGTGGTCCTGCTCTGACAGGAACTCGGGCGCTATTTGTTGTCTTTAGGTCCCGTTAAGTACATCTGGTTTTGATTGTGTACGTAGAGATGGCCTCAGGAGCTGGAGAGAAGGGGAAGGGGTTTGGGGTGGGAAGGGAGGGGGGGGGGGGGCGACTTTTCGAGTCTTAAATTGAATTTCTCACAGTTTAAAACTGGGCCCTGGACCAGGGAGGGAAGGTTGTGGCTGTCACACAAGACTCCATTTAGTTCTGGCCCCAGAAACCTGGCCCCAATCTGTATCACCTGTTTGGCTGAATGACTGCATGTTCTGAGCAATAAAAGCCATTAGCGTGGGCCAACCTGCCCCGCCTGCATCCCAGCACAGAATTGGTTGAACTCGCCTTGACCTCCAATGTAGCTAAATGTCTCTTTGTTCATGAAACTTGTTTCCAGAGGGCAGCCAAACCTCCGATCGCTTTTCGCTTTTCAAAAATGACCCTCTCTGTGCAAAACCTTTCACCGATTGAATCGCCCGTTGTTGGATTTCATTTTTGTGAAGCGAGGTAGATTTTCAGATTGGCAAACTGCTGGCAGCCAGCTCTTGTTTTGCGGTAACAGAACAAGCATGTTCTCTCAGCCGTGTTGCTCCCAGTAAAAATGCATTTATGCTCCAAGTTTCCTGGCATGACCGAGAAAGCTTAACTGCGTTTTTGGGTGAACCCCACTTTTTGCACATTGATGGCTGTAGACCCAGGCAAGGAAGTTGGAACAGCCTTACCGGAAGCGGTGTCACTCTCTCGGTCTCCTCCCTAAGCGTTCTGCAAAATACAAGCAGTGTAGCCTATAAAAAATAAAACTATGATTTCCCATCATTCATTTCATCTAGTAAAACTAGCCATAGATCCTCCCATTTTGCTGCTGCTGTGGTTGTTCTTCTTCTCCTGCTTCACTGTTATTCTCTCACAGCAATTGAATTTATTTGATAATATATTGCCATAAATGTGTTATCAAACAAATTGCTACATAAGTTAACACTTCACATTAAATTGGTAAATATACCCATTATTGCCACTTTATGATATTACAATATATTACACTGCTATGTAATATTCTCAATATTTTGGAAAATTCTTGCTATACATTTAGAGCTTGCAGCACAAATCAAACTAAAATGTAGCGCATACCTCCACCTACCATTCCATTCACATGGTCTTTAATACAGGGGTACTATTTGATTAGCACCCTTCCTGGATAAAAATAATGGAATGAGATTGAATCCTACCCATGACAACTTTATTTAATTTTTTAAGACTTCTTTGAATTCTGATCATGGGGAAATTGACAGAGATCACCATCTGCAAATTATTCCTGCGAGCGTCTAATTGGATGATTGGATAGATTAGATTAACGAGCATGGGGAGGCGGGGGGAGGAGCTGTGATGGCAGACATGACACTCTGCAGTGACCTTTGACCTCCCAGGCTGCCCCTCAGGTGACCTGCCTAGCTCGCTCATGCACACACACACACACACACACACACACACACACACACACACACACACACAAATTTAATGTTCTCTCTCGCTGTCAGCCCTTCCTTCGACCTCAGTGGGAAAAAGACCCTTCAGTCGCTCTTTCCCACATAGCTCAGTGAAAAAAAAAACCCACCGGCTTCAATTTTGGTTTATTTTTTCAGGTGAGTAAACTGCGTGGCGTACGCCGGCCTCTTGGTGGTTTTAATTAGGCTTCTGGAATCTCGCGCTTTCATCTGCCGGAGGACCTGCGTCAGCCCACGACTGGCCGCCGCCGTTTTTTTTTTATTTTTTACACAAATACTTTCAGATGAGGCACGTCGAAAGGCTCGGAGGAGAAAGAGGGTTTAATTGTGCGAGTCGGGTACTCCCCCCCCCCCCCCCCCCCCACCCCCCCGCCCCCGCCCTCTGACCACAGCTCTCTGCTGAACAATGGCGGGTTTATCGCCGATCGGCTATTTTTGCCAGTTTTTCCACTCCCCCGAGTTTGCAGGAGGCAATTCGATATCGTGTCCGTTTCAGAAACCTGTTAAATGTGACTGAAGGATGGTGCCATTGCCGCGTTTATTGTGCTATGGAAACATAAAGACGGAAATTATCGGGAAGTCCGGCTGTAAGGAGAAAGGACTGAGAAAATGTGTCACACTTTGTCTGTTTAAATTGTGAAGTGTTTGAAGCAGCCTTTTAGTATATAATTATTAAATATGAAATATGCTCAATCACTTATATTTAGAAAACAGCTACTGAATATGAAATAAAAATAAAGTTGGTTTTTATCATACCTTTTTGGACATAAAAGAACTCAGTAATAAACAATTGTAGAAAAAAAAATGGATTTCACATAATAAAGCTGGGTGTTATTGATCTTATTATATGTTTTGTAGAGTGCATAGTTTTCTTATGAGCTTTTCTATACCATCAAGGGCAGATATTGTTTATTATTCTGAATTTATCACAAGATTTAGCCATGGAAACAGATTAAGGTAATCCTCTAAGCCATGTCTCGTTTTGACAGACATACACATTATTTGATACTCCCAATCTCAGTGAAAGATATGCTCAAGATTGCCCCAGATAGACCAAATGCCACACTTCCAGACACCTTATATATGTTACAGATGAAGCAGATGTCTTTAGCTGAGAATTTTTTCGTTTTCTGTTTTGCACTGGGCTCTGAATAAACTACTCCAATATGTTTTATTGTTTCATAGAGATAAGTCCTCCAGTGCAATTCAGCTATGGGGATGACTGCAGAGGGGAGTGGGGGGTGGGGGGGGGGTGTACACTGGTCCAGCGGATGACAATTATGGGATGGAGCAGACTAGGATGAGGTCATCTGAGGAATTATCTCTGCACTTATGGGAATAATGAATTCCAATCAAACACAGACACTCACCCGGTACCAGGGCGGTCAAAATCAAACAAACCACAGAAATTAATTTCTTTTAGAGGGCTTCGGAGGTCAAGGGCTGAGAAGGTCTTGACACACCAGGGTCCAGCTCTACCCTCAGGCCTGAGGCATTGGGACAGAGAGCTGAGTTCATTCGGGTTACCAAATCTGCCTCCGCCCCCTCTACTTGGGGTCGTGACCAAAGCTAACTCATCCCTGCCGTGGGCTGGGGTTGAGAGTTCGGTCGGTTGAGAGGTTAAAAGTACTCCTCGGATCTGGAGCAGGGAGTGCAAGGTGGACCCAAGCAGGGTTAGATGAGGGACACCTTATAATTGCCATAGCAACCCGGTGCCTAACCCGAGGGGTATATGAAAGTGCACGAGATCTGTCTTTGACGTTCTCTTTATGCATAACAATGGTAGCATGGTGTAGTGAGCAAGGGACCAGGCCTGGAGGTCAAATGATCCTGGTACACCGCCCAGTTGAGACAGCAGTGAAGGCTTCATCTGGATATCTTGCCTGAATTGGTCAAATAAATAACACGCTGTGTGAAGGCGACATGGAAAAACAGAGCCGTGGATTAGCAAAACATCTAAGCGAGTAACATGATGCATCGGGCATGAGAAACCAGCTCAATGGCTGTGGAACGAGAACACAAGGGATTGTCACCACAGGGCAATGCAACTGGTGACCAAGTAAGCGGCAGAGGGGTTTGAATTATTGGCAGGGCACTTCTGCAGCAGACTTAAGCAGGGTACCTAAGCTGCATTGCCTCATGAAACACAGGCTCTTCCATCTGTCTGCAAACGCAGAATGAAAATAAGAACAAGAGATCAAAACCAGTAAGTATTTCCAGCCTTTCACATTTCTGTATCTTAAGTTTAGTTCTTTTTTAATCTCCTGCGAATTGTTATCTGATGGGAATGGCAGTTTAAAATAGTTCCTCAAACACTGCTTCCCTCTAGTGTATAGAAAGAGAAAAACAGTTCAGATCTCCAAGCTTGAATGCGTAGTTTGATTGTAAAGAGCCTCAATATTCTTCCAGCACACCGTTAGCTTCATTCATACAGCTGAACTACCAATCAAATTGATTAAGGAGGGGTTGGGACAGAAAGAAAACCAGAAATATCTCTGCACTCAAGGGCTAGGGTTGTCCACTCTATCCCAGTTCTACAGCAACTGGCCATGCAGTATGTCCGGAAAAGTATATAAAGTATATCGTTCAGTATTTAAAAACAAGCCTGCAGCATGTAATAAAATAAATAAGTATGAACTTACATTCTCTAAAGCAGTGGTTCTCAATAGGGGGGCCGGGGCCCAAAAAGGGAGCTGCCAGGGGGGCCCTGAGATGATAGAACATTATTGAAGGCTTCAATCACAAAACATCAAGACATGAGTAATTATTCAGCTGAACAAATAATACAAAGCAAGAAATTAATAGTATATAAAATATGACTTTTTTACTTTCTGTAGATGTCAGACTCATTTGTTTGCTATGAATGGGGAAAAGGAAAACAAAGATTTTTGCTTTGTAAATATTTGAGGATTACAAAAATGCCAAATTTGTATGGGGTTAATTGGAATAAGCTTGACTAACTGCATTGGAGTGTGTACAGATGGAGTTGCGATGATGACAGGCAGAGAGGTTATCACATCTCCTGTGGGGGGGGTCCTGGAATATTTCCGTGGATACGGGGGGCCTTGGGGGAAAAAAGGTTGAGAACCACTGCTCGAAAGGACCTGAGTTATTAAAAAAATTATGAGGTATGTCCATTCGTACAATTCTTGTTTACGAGAAAATAGAAATAAATGAAAAGGTAAACATGTTTCTTTCATCTGAGTTTATGTTCAGTCATCTAAATGTTTATTATTATTATTATTATTATTATTATTATTATTATTATTATTAATAATAATAATAATAATAATAAGAATAAGAATAATAATAATAATAAGATGTATATTTTCATACAACAGTAACCTCTGATTTTAAAGTACTGAACCAAAAAGGAAGATGTGTGGTAAGACTGTTTTAATATAAAGTATAAATAAAGGCTTTTTATACACACATGTACAATTTGGGATGAATCGGGCATATAAAAATGATTTAAGAAACAGTTGCCATGCTTTTCCTTATAATCTTCCCAGGTGTTGTCACACGTCTACTGTACTGCTTGTTCATGTGAACACTGACAACACTGAGTATTGTATTAAAACGCAAAAAGGATGAGTCAATGTTCTTAAATGAAACACAGCAACAAAAAACAACTCTTTTATGTCTGACACCAAAAGACTGAATTTGAGATAAATCAGGGTGATACTTGCTGGCACAGAAACAAAAAGATCATAAATAAACAAAATCTATGCAAAAAGAATCAGATTTCAGGCAAAGATGACAGAAGGAAGCAGCCTTACAGTATTGGATGAAGGATTTGACAGTATGTCAGAACGTAGGGAAATAGTATGTAGGGAAATATGCCCTGTCTGCTTGATAACACAGCTACCAAAGTCTCATTAAAACACTGAGATATCTACAAAAGCATTAGCATATGTCTATGATATACTTATGTCTAAGATACACATGCTGAATGCTGATCTATAAATAAAACTGAAATAATGCATGAGACTGAATGGATAATTGTGCATTTTGAGCTGATGGGTCTAGATTTACAATAGGAAAAATGAAAACACTGAAATTCAGAACTGCTAAAAAAAACAAATGATCTAATGGGTGCAAACTTTAGCAACACTTTTCAAGGAATCTAAAAGTCTCTAAAATTCACAACCAATGTTTGAGTTTAAAGGCATGGTTCACAGCCTTAGAAAACTGTAGTCAACACCACATCATGCTAGCTAGTGTTATTAACGTGTATTTATGTACATTGCAGATTCTGTATCATGTTTGCATTATATCCTGCACTCATATGAAGCCATTTTCAGCTGTAATGTATCAATAGTTTGCCCTTCAGAAACAGAATAACTGTGACAGCACTGCAGTATCTGACATTGGGTGTTAATACGGTGAAGCGGGTGGGAGGACTGTTCTATCGAAGCACTGGCATTCAATCACTTAGAACCGGTTGGCGGCAGTGTGGTATAATGGGTTAGGGTGCAACTAGGCTTGCCACTACAAAGCTGCAGGTTCGATTCCCAGTGGATCACTGCCAGCGGAACTTAGCCTGATCTGCTTCAGTAAAGATCCAGCCGTATAAATTAAATGCACGTAAAAAGAACATAAACCGTGTACGTCGCTCTGGATCACAGCATCTGCGAAATGCCTAAAATGTAAACGGTTCTAGGCTTACGGATGCTTAGGCTACTGTGCTAATATACATATAAAAGGGTGAGCGTGATGTCCAGAAAGCACACAGGTACAGCAGTGTTGGTCCGGGTGGCTGTGGCTCCTGTCGCCAAAGTGCTCGGTGTGAGGGTGCCTGTCGACAGAGCCACCAGATTTGAGGCCCTAGCTGGAGAGAAAACAAGACCAGGGAAGGGGAAGGTCAATTCGTCTGCTTGGAATATTCTCTGTGGCTTCCCATGCTACCTGAATTTCCTCACTTTACTTCTCAAGTAAGAAGAAAATAACAGCAATGACAATTAGCAAGAAAAGCCTGTGACGGCTTTCCAGTCTTTCAATTTCACATTTCCAATATTGCACTCTGAATTTCTCCACTATTCTAAAAACACAACAGCAATAATGTAGTACAACTCCTTGTGTGAGACCAGATTATATATAATCCTACAGAAACACGTATAATTCCTTCTTTCTCCTAAAACCTGTCCTGTGTTTTCCCACATTGTGGGCCTTAATTCATATGCGGAGGCTCACCTTCTCAATCAGTGAGAGGGATGCAGGACGATCGGCGAGAGCGACACATGTTCTTCTGCAGAGAGAGAAAACCGAGAGCGTTTTAGACGAGGTCAGTTACACCGCACCTACCACAGGGTCCGCGAACCATCCAGTCAGGCGCTCAGAATACTTTGGAAGGTATTCAAGTGGGTTCAGACATCGAGAATGTTCAAGTGCAGCAAATAAATAATCTTAATTATTTTATGATATAATTCCATGTCAGAAACTGCTTTGAAGATACTGACCCCCATGTTAGGGAGGTGGGGGGGACTGCATGTGGTACTGTACCTTCCTATGTAGGCGATAATGGAGTCCAGGGTCTGACAACCAGTCATGGTCTAGAGCTTCAGATGAATTCAATCTCCAACTGCAGACAGACACACACACACACACACACAGATATACACACACACAATGAATGACGAATGTCTGCCCATTGATTAATGAGCACTGCAATAAGCAGAGGACACCTGTGTATTTATGTGGTGCCATATCAACCTCAAACCGATTAACACTATAATGCATAGGTTTAAATCAATATACAAACCACAATATCCATAGTTTACAAAAAGCAGTAGACAAAAACAACATTGAAAGTCAAGTAAACAAAAAATAAAATAAGAAGCCCCTGTGGAAGGGGCTGAACATACCTCTTATTCAAGACAAGGAGTTTGGAGATGAAATCTTTAGCTTCCTCAGAGATGTCTGTGAACTCTTCCTCCTCAAATCCCCACTGGCAGGCCAGGATGTTGTTCATCGTCTCGTTGTCGTCTTCGCCAAGGAACGGCGAGAGACTGCTGAGCCTGTTGTACGATTAGACCCGCAAGAGGGATGGGTAATGGCAGTCATGTGACGCACAAGCACAATTCTGCAGAGGTTTGAGGTCATAGTGCAGATAAATACAACATGCAGGCTATAACTCTATTACACTTTGTGTGTGTATATGTGTTTGTGTGTGTGTGTGTGCGTGTGTGGGTGTGCGCATGCGTGTGTGTGTTTGAGAATGTGTGTGCGTGCGTGTCTGTGTGGGGGCGACATAGCTCAGGAGGTAAGAGCGGTTGACTGGCAGTCAAAGGGTTGCCAGTTCGATCCCCTGCCCTGGGCGTGTCGAAGTGTCCCTGAGCAAGACACCTAACCCCTAATTGATCCCAATGAGTTGATTGGTGCCTTGCATGGTAGCCTTTCACCATTGGTGTGTGAGTGTGTGTGTGTGTGTGTGAATGGGTGAATGAGAGGCATCAATTGTAAAGCGCTTTGGATAAAAGCGATATATAAATGCAGTCCATTTACCATTTGTGTGTGTGTGTGTGTGTGCGTGCGCCGCACATGCGCATGTGTGTTTGAGAATGTGAGTGTGCGTGTGTGCGTGCGTGTGCATGTGTTTGTTGGTGAGTGTGTGCGTATTACTTACAGCATGTAGGTAATGACTCCAAGGCTCCACATATCTGTACGGAATGAGACAAATTCATAGTTGACCACTTCAGGAGCCAGGAACTCCGGGGTACCAAAACTCACTTTCAGCTTCTCTCTGGGTTTATACCTGTAAGTGGAGCAGGGCCTAATTACACACCACAGGCTCTTTCCCAGACCTGGATCAAATGTGCATTTGAAATACTTTCACTTTGTATGCAGTTAACATTTTTAAACACTACTGCATGTCAATTACAGTTTATAATGAAACAGTTACATTGTAATTGATATGATTACTAATCAAAATGTAAAATCATATGAAAGAATTTTGTTCTGGGAGTATTTAAAATAATAATCTGACACACATGTACTTCTTTAAAATAATTCACTGTACTGTATATGTAGAGTATGTAGCCCACATTTATTTAATACAAATTATTTTGAACAAATTACAGAATTACTTTTAAAGGTTGGGAATACTCTCAAATTATTTTCATGTAGAGCAAAACGGAAATAAATTTAGATCTAGAGTGTATCTCAGATGAAAATATAAAGATGCAGAAAAGATGAGCTGAAGGAAGAATGGGTGGGTTGGGGAACGTACATCCTGGCAAGCCCAAAGTCTATGATCTTGATCTTGCTTGTGACTCTGCTCACACACATAATGTTCTCAGGCTGTAGGAGACAAAGAGACACATGAGGGATGACCCAGGATGACATCATGGTTTCTAACCAGTGCCCCATCCTCCATGGACATAAAGGCATCATGGAGATGACGTGCCAGGCCTAGTCTATGGCAGCAAACGTGCACTCAATTAAAAAAACCAAAAATATTTTTTAATCTGTAAAATTTAGTACATTTATTTTAGTTTCAGAAATGAAAATTGTATTGAGGGAAACCTTCTGGATTGTAACAACAGACCTCCTCCTTATAAACAATTCCCATTTAGTTTAGAGAAAATAATTAAATGGTTGTCAGGATTATAGAGAGCAGGGATCTCGGTTACCTTCAGGTCCAGGTGTACGATGGACATCTTGTGCATGTGTTGGACTCCTTCACAGATCTGCCGAATGAAGTGGACCGAATCCAGCTCGGTAAGCTTGTAGTTTTCATCAATGATCCTGTCAAAGAGCTCACCTCCATCCACACTGCAGTCACAGAGGGGACACACAGACAGACAGACAGACTGACTGACTGACTGACTGAATGACTGGCAGATGACTGGCAGACAGTATGTAAAAACTTTCTAACAGTATTGATTGTTACTATTACATGAATAGACAAATGATATTGAACACAATTATAGCTATGATTGACAGGTGACTGAGAGTGACACGTACTACTCTAAGACGAGTATGATGTCGAATCTGGACTCATAGGCAGCGTAGAGCTGAATCAGGGTGGAATGGTCCAGCTGGTTCATCACCTGGATCTCGTTTTTCACCACCTCCTGTGGGTCGACCACAACCATAGGACCAGTTATTGAAAGGAGCCCAATGCCTATCAGAGACCAATTCATCTGCTTAAGGGCACAGTACCTGCACAACAACACAATAATCTAAGACACACTGTATAAATCGATCACAATGACACAATAATCTAAGACACACCTGTATAAATCGATCACAATGACACAGTAAACTCAGACACACCTGTATAAATCTATGGAAAATGTGGCAGAACATTTACCTGGTTCTGCTGTAGGGTAAAAGCATTCTTTTGATTAATTCATGTTGTCTTTCAGTGATATTGCCTGCTACTCAGTGTCCTAAATTCAATCCACATTTGAACATAACTTTGACTATCAATAAAGCAAGCACCATTATTTTTGTTCACCAGACAGAGTTGGTGAAGAAAAATTGTAACACTAGCTTTTACTTGATAAATCAAAGACAACTGTTGATTGAATCATTCCTAATCATGCCTCAGGTGTACTGATCTTTAAGCAAAAAGCAGATATCAGATGTGGATTGTGTTGTAATTTATAGCAATGCCCTCCTGGTGAAGCCAAATACACATCTTCACAAATGTGGACAATTAATTTTAATCTAATCTAATCTAATCTAATCTGCCTCATTATCAATTAGGACCAGAAGAGGGATCCGTACCTTCTCTTTTGGACTCCGAGCCTTGATGATTTTAGCAGCCAGGGTGAGACCCGATGAATTTTCAACGCATTTGTGAACCTGGCCAAAACGACCTCTGTAGGGGGAGAATATACAATATCCATTTGGTGACTTGATCGGTTGGCTTGGGCTTTGGAGCCCTGTACCAATAAACCATATTCCCGCCACTTAAATATGAAACTATTAGGGAGAAAACAATCTTGAAGGAACACTCCTGTCATAGCTGTAGTGCTCTCTGCTGGTCAAGGCTGGAGTGGACATTACTGTCACTAACTATAAGCACAGAAGGTTTATGTAATGCTCAAACCTTCATGTCAAGGTGTAAGGGTTTGAGAACACAAATGACAGAAGGCCCCAACATTCTGGTTCCCCTCGTTTTAAAGGAGAGAGGTGGCGTCCCTTCAGATTAATGGATTAACACTTAGTGATTAGCTCTCAGCTGGTGCAGGGTACAGTTTCACATTCTCTGAGGTGTTGGGTAAAAATAAGCCTGCTGACCCAGGAGATAGTAATGTAGGGAGAGAAAGCGAGAGAGAGAGAGAGAGAGAGAGAGAGAGAGAGAGGAATAGAGGCATCAGACAGACAGACCAAGAGAGAAAGAGGGATAGTAAGAGAGAGAGAGAGGGAGAGAAAGGGGTCAGGAAGAGAGCAAAAGAGGCAACAGACAGACCTAGAGAGAAAGAGGAATTGTAAGAGAGAGAGAGAGAGAGAGAGAGAGAGAGAGAGAGTAAGACAGCGATAAAGAGAGATATCGGTCATGCTTAGAGATCCCATTGTTTCCTGCTGTCTCATACATCACATTCTCAGCTGTGGTTTAATCAAAGCCTCATACCCTCCCAGCATCTCCTCTTTGTTGATGGTATAGAAGTTGCTGATATGGTTGGGTTTGGCTGACACGATGCGGTGGTTGAAGGGGGCGGTTGGGGGGTGGCTGACATCTGGAGGGACAGAGAGAGAGAGGAAGCGAGGATAAGGGGGAGAGAAAAAGACCAGGGAGGAAATAAAAAGCAGGGAAAGGCCGAGGAGGGCAAATAAAGAGAGAGGGGAGTATAGAGGAGGAGAAATATCTTTGACTGGGAGGAGCAGAGCAGAGAGTGAGGAGTTTTTGTCTCAGCAGGCAGATTGGATGAATTAGCTACCTGTGCATGTTGAGATATACATGAGATGGTCAACATATGCAAGCGCACAAACCATGATACAAGGAAGGAATACACACACACACACACACACACACTCACAGACATAAATCAATCAATCAATCAATCATGCAAATCAGTGTAACAATTATGGTGACTCCCTACTAAGCACATTAACAAAATAATTGCAAATAATAGATGGTATATGAATAATTGGCACTATATATCTTATTCCAGAAAGCATTGTAAATTATATTGAAAAATCACAATATGATATAATATATATCATATTTATACATGGCTAAAACATATTAAAAGCATATTTTTGTTATTTTATTTTACATCTCGAAACGAAAAGTAAGGCAATTCTCTCACCGATGTTAAACTTTGTTTCCTCTCCTTCGCTATGACATTGCATTCCTTCCAGCTCTGCTTTTTTCTGCAACCACAGTTTCTTCCACTCCTCTAAATCCAGCCCCATTTCCTCAGTCTCTCCGGCTTCTTCTGCTTCCTCCTCCTGGGGTTCACCCCCCTCTGTCTCCCCTCCTGCCTTCTTTCCTCCCATCTCTCCTCCTTCCTCTGCCTCCTTTCCTCCCTCTTCCACTCCCTCCTTCTTCGCCTCCTCCAGCCGGCTGCCCTGCTTGTGGTCCTCTGGCTCTGGCACCTGCGCTGCCACCTGAGCTGCCACCTGCTCTGCCACCTGCCCCCCACTGCTTCTGGTCACCTCGCTGCAGTGGTCTGGCTCCGCCTCACATGGGGCAGAAGGTGCAGATTTGCTCTTGTCCTTCCTGGAAATAAAGAACCAAATAATTTTAAATTACTTGTGAACTGAATGGAGCAATTAGCACCTGGCATTTTGAATAGTGCTGCTGATATATCTGAAAATATGCAAGAAAATGCATGTGGTGGCCCTAATTACAGTACAATGTAATGTGTATTGTCATTTATATTCCAGAATTTAAGAATTTCAGGTATTGCTATTTTCATATATTACGTTTTAGACATATATTGTACCATTTCTGTTATAATACAAGCTATATATCTGAAATACATTTATCTGTGCTAGCATACTTGTTTTCCAGTGCATGTAGTGTTACTAGACATAATTTGAAATGTACTTATTTAGATTGTATGTGTGCATTTGCATGTGCACGTGTGTGTGTTTGCACATGTCCATGTGTATGTATGTGTGCATTTGCAAGTGTGTGTGTACATGTTTGTGCATGTGTATAGATGTGTGCATTTGAATGTGTGTGTGCATGTGTGTGTGTGTGTGTGTGTGTGTCTGTGTGTCTGCATGTGTGTGTCCTTGCACATATCCATGTTCATGAAGCGTCACCTCTCCAGCATGGGGTCCACATCTTCGGGCATGGCAGTGGAGCTGGCAGATGCGTCAGCAGGATGAGGGATTTGAGTCTTAGGTGTCTCACACCTGACTGAGGGCCCCACACTATCAGCAGGGGTCACATTTGCCTTTTTAACCTTCTCTTTTGCCTCCTCTTTCACTTTCTCCATTTTTGGTATCTTAACTTCTTCCTCTTTTTTGGCCTTTCCTTCTCCCTCAAACTCGGAGACTACCTCCACATCCTCCTCCTCTACCTTCAACCCCTCCACTTTTGTGTCCTCCTCCTGCTTGGCTGCAGGTGCCTGTGGGATGTCCAGAATGACATTCAGATGATCCAGGCATTCTTGACCCTTTTGGGGAGCCTGAGGGACTGCCACCTCCCCCCTTGTTTCCAGGCCCTGGGACGCCGTAGTCTGGAGACAGTCTGACCTCTCTGCATTCTGCTGGTTGAGCTTCTGAACTTCCTTCTCTAGCAATGGCTGCTTCTTCAAAGAGCTGGTGTCTGAGAAGGTCCAAATAAAATGGAAGAGCCACAACGCTGTCAAAATCATCCATTACATTACATTTTCATCCAAATTGTACAATTTTATGTATTCATTTGGCAAATTTGAGTCAGATATAAACTACAGTATAACACGTTTACCACAGTATGGCACATGCCCAAATAATTCATTAGCATTCAAAAATGTGGGATTTTTGGTCCAAGGAAGGACTTGGTGTTGGGTGACGTAATGTGGTACATTTCAGTGAAATCAAAATGTAGGATATGCAACAACTGAGCAGTGTTTTGAGGAAACATCATCGCCAACATATTATTATATTGCAGCTGGCTGGCTGCCAGTGGAAATCTCACAACGAGAAAAGAATTGTACCTGATGAGTCCGGAGGCTTCTTCTGTGATTTCAGGCTCTTCAGACTCAAACGAGGCTTCTCCTTCCCCTCTATACTTTTCTGGTCTTTCAGCTGCAAATTGAGGACACATGCAAACATGTCAGCACAGCTGCAACCACCAATCAGAGCCAAACTTTGGACTCCATCCTGGAATTACTGCCATAGCTCCTTTAACACTCAACCGCATGTTGTAAAACTGGACATTTTTTCACAAAATGAATTGATAAAACCATGTTTAAACCATGATATTGCTGCAAGAGGAACAGTACTGGCCAGCTGACAAAGCTTTCTGTCACCAGATTATTGCAGAATATTTTGATTTCTTTTCATTGTCTCTCCCTAATTGTTTAATATCACAGTACATAATAGTACAGAATGTGAAGACCTGAAGACATATACAAAGTGCAACATTGACTCTTTGTCATAAATTTAATATTTAAACAATGTATTATAATAACTTTAACTGGAACTGCTGTCCCAGCCTTTCCTCAAATATCCCAAATCATACTCAACTGCTAGTGACCTGTACATACAGTCCTGTTTCATGCTACAGTATGACCAGTGTTATGGTTATTTGGTTATTTCCCAACAGATTGTGAAATTACAATTTAAGTCAAATGCTAGCATGTACAGTGAGCTCAATAATGTTTAGGACAAAGACATTTGTTTTTCCTCATTTGGCTCTGTACTACACATTTTCAGATGTAGTATAAACACTATGAGAGGCAAGGAAGTACTTTTGTACTTTCAGTTTGGTTTTGTAGGTGGGCTCCAGGGCAGCATGTTTACATGCAGGGGGTGTTTCTAGCACCACGTTAGGGGGCTTTAGTAAAAGAAGCTTTCTGTTAAAAACAAGATGGCAGCATTTTGGAGGGATCAGGCCACAAAGACATTGTTGGGGGTGCTATGGTTAGGGTATATCAGGAGGATACAAATGAATAACAAATGGTAGGAAATTGACATAAGTGAACACAAGCAATAGCAAGTTAAGCAAACTCCAGCATGTTTTTTAGACTTTACATTAATGCAGCGGATTCAGTGGAATGGTAAATGTTAAATGGACTGCATTTATGTAGCACTTGCTTATATATATATTTTTATATATCCAAAGCGCTTTACAATTGATGCCTCTCATTCACACACACACTCACATGCCAACGGCAAAAGGCTGCCATGCAAGGCGCCAATCAACTCGTTGGGAGCAATTAGGGGTTAGGTGTCTTGCTTTGGGACACTTCGACACGCCCAGGGCGGAGGATCAGAACCGGCAACCCACCAACTGCCAGTCAACTGCTCTTACCTCCTGAGCTATGTCGTTAAGGGAATAGTTAATTGGCATGAGAAAGATGGTGGTTATGTTTCGAGAGTGGAATTAGTGCATTGAGGTGTGGACAGGTGTGGACGGGTTTGCTCAGCGCATGCCAAGTTGTCGCTGGTGAGGGATGTAGGGATATGCAGTGCTGTGAAATTGTAACTCAACTCTTTCGTCATCGAGTGAAGGAACATAACGCTGACCGCCGGGTGGAAAAAAAAAACTTCTTGTTCCCAAGGGCTGTTTTTCCCAAACATGGGCACCATAAACACTCCTTTTAAGTACCCAAAAGTGTCTAGTGAGCCCCCGGATAAGCCTCCGTCCGTGAGCCGCTGACCATCAGAGCGCATTGGGGCAAGTTCCGCGGCGCTGAAACACGAGGATATTTCGAGCGCATAGACGCGGTCACAGCTGCCACTGTCTGAAGGACAGGCTGAACTAACCGTCCTCAGGTATCTCGCACCTTCTGTCATAACCGCACTCGAACCGCAATGCCACACGATGACGCATGGAATCCCACAAGCCTCTGAAGCCACTTAGCAGAAATGGGTAGTCACCGTGGCAACATATACAAAAATATCTTGCTGGTGAGCCAGAAGACAAACAGAAGAAATATCTTGATGCTGCCTCTGCCGTTAATCACCTGTTAGTGCTATGGTGATGCTATAAAAAAGTAAAATTTTATGCAAATTCTTTGAAAAACATTGATGCATATGGGATGCATATTATTATGGGGGGAAGTATAAAATAAATGGCATGTCTGAAAATACATTTCACATGTATTTTTTAAAAATAAAATTGTATTTCAAATTTTGCGCATGCATATGTAAATATTCACAGATTAATGAGACATGCTTTTGAATGAACGTGTGATAGCATCTCACTGTCCATAATCCAGCATGTCTCATTGCATCTAGCACCATCAGTCAAAGTGAATTCTTCCGAGCCACCAACTGCATGCAGTGTCCACTGTAACTCAGACTCTTGAACTGAGCTCTTAAACAGCTCCTTTGTTTAAATTTGACAGATTTAGTACATTAATGGTTGAGTAAATCAGCCTTACAAATCAAAACCGTATCTGACTTCTTGGTCTGAACATGATAAATTTTGTCGAGACCTGACTTTGAAGCATCAGAAAATCTGACTTATGATATTCAAGGTAACCAGAACCCAACCAGTGACCTTCAGCCTGATTTAAGAAGAGACCCCCTGGGGTTCTATTTGATCCAGCATTAAACAGCACCAAGAGCTGTTCTGAGAGGAAGGAAATGCTTAATACAGCATATTGAGCAAGGGTAGACAACCTGGTGATAAAGTGCCAGTGACGTTTCTGGTTTTTGTTCCAACTGAGCTTGCTCACAAGAGTATGATGGATGATTAAAAGTCTGACCCTCGATATTCTGAGTTGTGAAACACTGAGTGCCTTCAGTACATGGTCACCTGCAATCATTAAACCTGATTTTTTAAAAAGGTTAGGAACAAAAACCAGGACCATTCCCGGCAATCCAGGACCACTGGAGCCTACCACTGATATATAGAACCTTAGAGAAACAAACACATCAAGAATGTATATTGTTTGGAGTTCTGAAATGCTAATGACTTTCATAATTACTTGTAATACTTAAAAGTTATCTGAAAGTGAACCCACCAGGAAAGTGTATAGTTGTCTAAAGACTAAGGACCCACACCAAGAGAAATAATTGCATTCCTATTGCTTCACAGGGCATGACATCACAGTCTGTGGCACACATTCACCAGGTGCTAACTCACTTCTCTGAACTCATATTGACAACAGATTTATGACAGGGAAGTACGTAAAAGAAACACTATTGCAATGTTTAATTTGCCCCGACAATAAACCTTTACAAACACGCAACTGATCCACAAGAGAGAATCTCCCCTAGACTTTATTATGTCATTTCATAGAGGCTGCTGTGGCACTCCATCTAAAGCAGAACTAAAGGACACCAACCCACAGATCCTCTATGACCCTCCTAAATCAACGTGGTCTGACACCGTATCCATGGCCACGGCATAAATTAAAGTTATGAACAGCATTTCGAAATCAAAGTGTAAAATTAATTGCCATTGGCGTGCAAGAGCTGTCTTCCAAGAGCTGGGTGTGATAAATGACACATTAGCATGTTTATCTCAAGGGCCCCCCCCACCACCACCACCACCTTGCAAGGGGAGGGAGGGGGACAGTGAACACCACCGCTGATTGGCGGACGCATCACAAACAGCAGACAGAAACCTGACACCCACCCAAGGCTCACGGATCGTCTCCATATCTCTCCCCCTTCACACATGCATAAGCACAAACAGCAGGGGGCTCCTGTAGTCCCAGAACATTCCTGTACATTCGGCTTCCGTGACTTTCTATGGGATGAGTGCCTCAGTGCAACTCTATACCGGGGGCTGTTCCGTAATCCACAGTGGATCACACATATTTACAGTGCATTACAGAGTGGGGGTCTCTGTTCCCCTAGGTCAGTCACAGCATATCTCCTTAACTGGCTCAAAAAGGCTTTGCAGTCAAACCCCAATCACCAGAGGTTGGGTGTGACAACTCAGCTTTGCTGCTCGTATCTCTTCCATCTGAAGGTGAGACAGTGACCAAATATGACCTCCATGTCTATATTCACTTTGGAATCACACAGACAGGAAATGGATGGACCTTCACACAGGGCAGACACTGGCAAACATAAAAAATTATTTGTTGTCACATGAGATGTTCAGCCATCTATCAATAACCAAATGGACACCCTGCAATTAAGCCAGCAATTGTTGGCTTAATTTCCTTCAGCATCCCTTATGAGAGATGTTAAAGCCTGCACATGTTGTTTTGGAAAGAGCGGCAATGAGAGTGTTATATGTTACAGGTCACAGAATGGCACAGAGAGTTCAACAGAAGTTGAATTGAAAGCCCCCCCCCCCCCATTTTTAGCAGCTTCGTCCCTGCTGATAGTAGGGGCTCAAAAACATCTCAGGTCAGACCTTCTGCTTGGTTTTTCCAGATCACGGCACATGACTATCTTTTAATTTACCCTTTCTCTTTGAACATGATTCGCCATGACCTGTTTAATTTTTTTTTTAATAAACCATTTCCTGTGCATTTCCCTGTGCAAATTGAAACCTCTTTTATTTTATAAAAAAAAACAAAAAAAATACAAGGAGGACTTAGGGGCAATGACAGTATCAATTTTGTTCTCTCATGAAGTTGGAGGTAAATGAATGGGTTGGTTGCATATGATGATGGAAAGGCTATTAAAAAATATTGCGGGTGAATACCTTCTCCTCTGCATGCTTAGACGGTTATGTGAAGTTAAATGAATGGAGCAGCAACAACAGCCTGTTATTTCCCACACACTCAGGAATACCAGGAATGCTTGGAGTGGAAATTCTTTCATAGTTAAAAAGCAGAATAACATCGGCAGGTCAGGAGAGCAAAGGAATATATTCACGCACAATTATAGTTAGCGCCTCTTCAATAAAACCCATTGTCCAATGGAAAATGAGACATGCACATATAGTATGGCAATAAGGTGGTCTGTTTGACACCTAAATGTCCACTTGGGAGCTTTTAACACCAAGAGACATAGAGAGGATGTGTTCTCAACAGAAATGAGACTAACTTAATAGTGTTTTACAAAGAGAAAGTACATTAAATAGGCTCTCTCTCTCTCTCTCTCTCTCTCACACACACACACACACACACACACACACACACACACAGATGAGGAGGTTTCCCAGTCCTCACCTTGTCTAATTTCTTGCTGAGCACAGACTCGCCCTTGTCTGCAGACCCATGCCTTTCAGCAGTCTCTTTGCCCTTATCTTTGGCTTTCTCCTTCGGTGGGGGTGAGGCTGCTTCCTCTCTGGATGAAGAGGAGCCTCTTTTGAAAAGGAGCTCCATGAGCTGAGAGCCCTTCACCGTCTCCCCAATGAAGCTGATCACCTCCTGGATGCTGAGCATCAGCATCTCCATCCCATCCAGCTTCTTAGCCTGCTGTTCTGACCGCTGGTTCACCGCGGTCATGATGGTGGTCATCTCCCGGCACATCTCCTTAACCTGGTTGGTGCCTGCTTGTTCCAGTGGCCTGGGGGGTGGTGGTGGTGGCACCCAGACCTCCTCCTTGTCCACCATCAAGGTCTCCACATCTTGCTCGATGTCTCCGATCTCCTGCGACATGCCATCCAGCCGGTAGAGGACCCTCCCCTGGAGGTGAATGAGCTTGTCCATCTTCTCGCTCAGGGATTCTATCTTCACCTGGATGAGGTTGAATTTGTGGGCATGTTGATCCTCCTCATCCCCCGCCATCTTTCCTGGCTTAGCCCTGCCAAGCGTAGCTTTGTGGTCGTAAACCTTGGCCAGAGAGCTCACCAGTTTGGAGCTCATCACTTTGCCCACGTGTGAGGACTCAGTCAGGATCAGTTCTCCTGAAATGACCTATCACTGCCCGTTGCCAGTATCCACAAAAAAGACTGAATCCCTACTTTGACAATGCCAGCCAGATTTGCCCTTATGTATTCTCCTTCACTATAAGACCCTCAAAGTTAGTGTAGCAATGAGAGAAAAAAATCCTCTACAACCACAAAAAAAAAAAAAGTTTTGAGAGACAGCCAAAAAACAAAAAACAAAAAAAACAATCAATCAATCACAAACACGATAACCATGCAAAATCCAGCCAGTGAAGCCAACAGGCTGACAATGGGGTAATCGGACAAAGTCGAGCTTGCCCCTGTGCCTGTCCTTCTCCATTCAAAGTGGCTGAGCCTCAGTAGACCTGGTGGGGAGTATTAAGAATAGAATGAGCCGCCCACCCTAAATGCAGGACGCTGCTCCACGTCATCACAGGGACTGGCTGGCACTCTGACTTTGGGACCCATGGGGACCTTGGCTTCGGCTGACTGGTTTGACATTTGAGATGCTTCAAATGTTTGGCCACTGCAGCCTTCGTGGTGCCAGGTGTTCCTCTAGACCTAGCATTGCCAGTATGCTCTTTTTTTAAAGGGCACATGAATGTTCTCCGATAAAACATACGCACATTTGTGTATGTACGTTTTCCATCGATCAAGCATTACATAAAACATTACAAACATTAACTGAAAAAGGAAATGATTCCATTTCCTCACATAATTATTCAAATGAGCGCATGTAAAAATATCATCTTAGAAAGTTTTCATTTTTAGTTTACCCATTCTGTTCTTTACTATTAATAACACTCATTATGTTGTTTTCACAAAAAGACTGAACAGGTATAAAAAGGGAATCATTTAACCATGTACCATTATTTTACTAATTTAAGTCACATGTACCTTTATTTATATAAACATATGCAGTAGTACTAAGTACTAAAATAAAATGACCAGAAATGAAAATCTATATTGAAAATTGATTCATAACTGACTGATTTTATGACACTATAAACCCTGCTGGGTATCATTTTATTTATCTTTTTATCTTTTAAGTTTTTGTTATTTTGAGATGAGTTTTCATTGCTTTCATTCATCTATATGTAGTCTGTTTGACCCTGTCTGTTCTTGCCTTGCCTTTGTTTTAATTAGGATCCCTATTGTTTTGCCTAGGATTCTTCTTCTTCTTCTTCTTCTTCTTATTCTTATTCTGCTTCTTCTTCTTCTTATTATTATTATTATTCCAAATCTCACTACATTTTCATGCCTTTCCCATGCTCAAAAACTCACAATATTTGGCAGGGATTGTTATTATGGCTGCCAATTTATTATGCATGACATGAATGTACAGTAACCAGCACTCTGTTGCAAAATTGTAACAATTAAAAAATTAATTGTTTAACATTCCCATTTAACATTCATCCACCAAATTGTCTACCACCTCATTCGGAACAAATTATATCATAGAACTAGTGTCTGCCTTATTGAATTTTCACCATTTTCAAACTTTTTAATACTTCTACAATGTTAGCTCAATTCTCACCAAATTTTAACGTGCAATCTACAGCATGTCCCTGTGGTAAATTGTGACAGAAATTTTGATATCTCAAAAGATGTCCACATGACTATAATTTCAATTACAGATGATACTTCAGGAGATGATAGACAGCTCTATTGTGGACAAAGGTGTGCAGGTTCACAGTGTTATAGTGTAATATAGCCTGTAGGGGGTGTTTTTTGAAAAATATTAAGCTTCCCTCCCTCAGTCCTAACAAGTACACCCCCGCCGTCTAAAGATTCTAAAAGACAATCAAATATGAATATGCAAAAATCGTGGAACAGATATTTCACCACACATCCTTTAAATCCAACAACTGTTCAAATTTTGAAAATATACAAATTGAAAAGGGACCCATGTAGATCATGTGTATTTCATTTTGCAAGCCTACCACCCAAGGTGGCACTACAGCACCACTTCAAACTCACATTATTCAAATCATTATTGCAGATGTGCCCCTACATCCAATAAACACAAAATTTGGTATGCATGATATTTAGATAAGTTTAAGTCACTACGATAACTTTTAGCTGAACAACAAAAACTTTTCGGAGTTCAAATACACAGACTGCATTCCTTCTCTGCCAATCCCCACCCCCATAGTTTCAGGCAGCAGCTGAAAACACACAATAACCCCCCCACCCCCCCACACACACACACACACAACTACAGTGTGCAGTTCCTGAGGCTTAACATACAATATAGCTATATTCTGTTTTCTGCAAGTATAATGGCCATGTAAACAGTTTCATCCATCATTTAAATAACTACATTGGACTTTTTGAAGTAAAAAGACTCGCCCTTCAATGACCCCTGGAATACCTCCAAACAGCAATATTTTCTACACAACATTTCATTAAAAAAACTTCCATGTCAAGACAATGTCTTCTAAAAAAGTGATCTTCTTTACATGACAGTGTTTCTTACAATTAAACTGAAGCTGTTTCCCAGTTAACCTGCTTACAGTTAGCTACTGGGAAATAATTTTATCTCCATGGAAAGCTTGCATCATATGCAATAACTGCATAAATTACTCTAAAAATTGTTGCATAACCAACTTTGTTTGCACCTAGGTAATATATTAGTTATAATCCATAGCCTATATTTCTCATTTTTGGGCAGTGTGCTTTATTTGCATTTCACATTGCATGACCACTTGTGGGTGAGAACAGGACAGGCAGAAAGGCAAGAATGTGCAGCAGCACCTTGTGCTGAATGGTGCTATGTAAATAAAGATATAATTGAGCATTGCCAACACTTCAGTGTTCCAAGGCATCCGTACATGCAGCATAATTTGCTTACATCTTTCCCCCGGAGATCGAAGAGGCATTTTGCACTGCTAATGCCAAAATACCCATCCTTGATACTGGCAACACTGATGCCTAACGTGTGGGTCTTATTCAACAGTTAGGGCTGTAAAGCACAAAAACCCATCCCATTGGTAGCTCACACGAGACCGGCTTGTCCCTGAATTTCCTGGCAGGCCTACACAGTGCTCACTATAGGCAGTGGTGCTGGACTTGGCTTCAACTTGAACTTCAAGATCTTTGGCCCCCGATAATGAAATGGGAGAAGAAGATAGCTTTGATTTATTAGTTGCCTTTCTTCCAACGAGCGTATCTCTTTAACTTCTCTGTACGAGGTCCGTCTTGCACACAACCGAGGTAGTTACGGATCAGTTTTTACTTATGAACTGTAATTGGAACCTTGTTCTTATACCCTATAAACCCATTTAAATATGAAAAAAACATGAGAGCATGTGCCATTTTCATCAACACGAGGGGAGATCGGACACTGCACGCTCACACAGGGATATGCACTGGGAGTCCCCCAGGTGGCCAGTGGACATAAATGTTTGCAGTAAAAAATACTGAAGAAAGAAAAAGGAGATTCTGTGGTTTAAAAAACAAGCAAGCTATAGCGTATGACTGAGGTAAGCCTATTGTACTTGTACATATGTTTAAATGTAGTCTATATGTAATGACATTTAATATTAATTATCATTAATGTTTAATCAAGATGATAAATTATTATCATACTTTTCATGTGAGTAAAGAAAAGTGGAAGCATCTGGAAGAATGTGTATTCCTAGTTACTGTGGAAAATACCTGTATGGACTGCAAAGTGCTGTTTATTTCAAAATGTTTTGAGATTTTTTTTTAAAAAAATTTTAAATAATTGAAATAAATATTTTTGATCTTAAGACAAGGCAGATTAAGTAACTGGTCAACTGATCTATGTCAGCACAAAGTTACCGTGGAGCTCAGCCTATATTTTTGAAATCCGCATTGTGAAGGATATCAAATGAAAAAAACCTGGACAGGAGCATGGAACAAGGACAGAGGGAAGCTGAGGTCAGTAAAAGATACTGTTGACGTCTGAGGGGTTATGACCTGCAAACTGAGACTGAGGCAGCTCGGTCTGGCGGAAAATAACCTCCGTCTGCTCGTGTTTAAAGAAGGTTCTCGTAACAGGGGCTGCACACCACCTTGTGTTGTAATCCCATGCAAGCACGAGGGTCATTTTCATTTTAAAATTTGTGCTCACTTGCAGAAAAACAGGGCCCTATGTGCAAAATGGTGACATGAGCTCCAAGCACATCAACAGCAATGGCTAACTCTTTCCTGAGTTGCCACCATGTCCATGTGCTGCACCTTACCCTCGTTTTGAATGGATATATGCACAATGCAAAGAACAGGTGATGCTGCGTTGGTGGTGGTGGGGGGTGCTGACTATAGACGGCCCCGGAGTACACCTCGAAAACAGTGACAGGGAGCCTATTCCCAAACCATTTGCTGTTTCATGCAGCTTGTGTCGATTTACTAACCATGAAATGGGGCTTTAAACTTGGTATTCCTTTCACCAAAGATGGAAAATCAGGGGCAGTAAATTTCCATAGACCTGGATATTTTTTATACATGTTAAATATGAGGCCCTGTACACTTACTGTCACAGCTTCAAATAAAGGACTCCCAATACCCATTAATGTTTCTGTAAAGCTCAACAATCCAATAATACCTATTAAAATATTCCACTGTGAGCACATACATAATACTACGCTATGGAAGTCGGTTGTCTCACAGCCAATCAAATCAGTTTGTATTGGTTCTGAAGTAATAGGTTAGATTCAAATAACAATATAAATAACAAATAACAATTGTTTAAAAGGTAAGAAACAACGTATTTAAGTTTACTCCTTACTACGCATGGGCTGTGGTCACTTTAAGACAATCCAGCTAGCTATTACGTAAACCTCTGATCACATTTATAACACCATACTCCCGCACTTAGCACTGAAATACCAGTGATGCCAGCATCATTCTTGATCCTGCGCTCACGTCCTGGAACCTGCGCAGCTGGACCCAGTGACGAGCGCCCGGCGCTGTGCGATTGCCACATGCCGTCATCGAAGGACGAGTGCAGATGGTGAGAGGAAGAGAAACTTCTCACCTGTTACAACGCTGAAAGGAATCCTACAGAGCCAGCACGAAGCTTTTCTGCAGTGTCACATGCACTTCTGTCAGGCAAGAACTTTTCAGCCTGCAACATTATTATTATTATTATTATTATTATTATTGTTATTATTATCTTTTGGCCACCATCTGCCAGTGTCTGGTATTAGAAGGAATTAGAAGGGAACAGGCTAAAATGTTTAAAATGTTTAAAATCTTAGCCTAGCTATAAGACAATTTTGTTGAACAGTTATTCCAGGCTTGTATCATTTTGTGCTGCCCCAATGTTTCTAGCTAAAAGCATATCAAGCTGTGAGTTGTATGCTTCCTGGCCTTTATAGGGCAAGTTGTACCTAGTGGTGTCTGAAACATTAATGAGAGAAGTGCTGAAGTTGGAACTTGCCGATATGGATATCGAAGTATAAACTGTACTTTCCGCTGCATGGAAAACTAAAGTCTGTAAATGGATATGTGCAGAAGGCTAGCTGCTGCTCTGTCATCACCCGGCCCTGACCCTAAAAGCAGACCTCCTGCATCTTAGGAAATAGCCCTGACAGGAAGTTAAAAAAAGTAACTCCCTCCACAGTCAAACAATGAGGAAGGAAAGGAGTTAAATCCAGCATACAGAGTGTATCACTGAACAGTGGCAGTCCAAAGCCACATTAAAAACCTTTACTGTACTATTTATTTACAGAGGTATCTTCAGTGTATGCCATTTTAGTATGGGGACACACCACCAAGACGTTTCCATCGACCTCTTTGTAGTTACCTGTTTTAAATCCATTAATCAAATTCACTTATATACCACATTTTACAAATTATTTGTGAAAGAATACCTAGGCCCGAAATCCTCACAAAGCAAGCCGAATGGCAACAGTGGCAAAGAAAAACACCCTGGATGACATGTAGGAAGAAACCTTGGCATGAACCAGACTCAGTAGGGGAAGTCCATCCTCCTCTGGCCAACTCAGGGTGTTGCTTAATAGAACAAAGGTCAAGAAACATGGTCCAGTCAATTATCAATGTATCTGATCAGTTCTGGACAGTTTGCATGTAGCATCTGACCTGATATGTGTTATAATATTACATAAAAGATGTGTGTTTTGGAGACAATTGTATTTATCCTAGAAATATTTTTAAAAAATAGCTAAAATCCCTCTGGTAAAAAAGTAAAATGTCTGCATTTAAAAAAATCATTCATCATTTATGTAAACATTGATTCAAAAACACACACAGACACTAACCCAAGTACGCTGACACTGAGTAAAATATATTTAAATTTAACTTGACAGCATCAGATTTTTGACAAAGTAAACTGACCCTGTGTTGGGAGTGACCAGTGGAGCAGTTTGACCCCAGTGGCATTAGACATTTTGGCAAGGGGTCAGATAAAATGAAAAAGGAATATGGGTCCTTGCTAGTACACTCTGTCCTATCCCAGGGCACTTCAAGGATACAGCGGCCCCCTGTCCCAATCGACCCTCAAATTAATCATATCCCGCCTGTCAGGAGCCAGGAATGCTCACCTGAAAATGGTCCTCTCACTTCAGACAGCTCAACAATCCCCTTTACCTTTCAGCTATCCCCTTTACCTGTTAACAATCCCCTTTACCTATCAGCTATCCCCTTTACCTGTTAGCAAATCCCTTTACCTATCAGCTATCAGCTGTCCTCTTAACTTTTCACTAAACACCATTCTGAGAAATCCTCTTTACTTTTTAGTAATCACCTTTAACTTTCAGCTGTCCTCTTTACCTTTTAGACTACACTTGATTTGCTACCACTGTGGGGCAGTGCAGTTGTATTTTTCATGAGTGATTGTTCTCCAAATATATTTTGAAATCTTCTTCGATATGAATGAAAACACACCAGTTCATCTCTATGACCTTTATGATCACACAACAGAATACATTTCATAAATAAACCAGTGGTTTCCACATTCTGTTGGATACAGTCAGTTTACTGGAATTTGCACTACAAAAAGACTAACACCAGAGGGCACTGTGACATAGGCAGACTGGCATTCCTGCCTAGTTGGTGGACCACTGAAGTGATACTTGGGTGACTGCATTTGTCCTTGTTTGCAAGATAGTGTGTGATTTTTATGTGTTCTTGTCAAGAAACAATCCTGTGTTACTTTAATAATTAAAATAGACAAATGCTTTTGAACCATACTCTAGTTACTGTGATGGTGTGATGACTTCCAACTCCGTTTTTGTTCAAAAGTTTGTTGTTAATTAAAACCTCTCAATGCATATTTTTTATCACTAGAATAATTTTTTTTTAATACTCCAACCCAACCAAGAAGGATGGAAATATAGAGGCTACCTGGCAAACCTGCCGTTTCAGAAGAAAGGAATGAAGAGGAGGGAGGACTTTAAATGGCTTTGGTTTAAATGACCTTACTCCTCAACCTCAAATACGTACTGTGAAAATACTGCATAACTCTGGTAGGTCTAAACAAGAAGCTGTAAATGGTAAATGCAGAGTTCCACTTTGTAAAACATATCTTGGCTAAACAGCTTTTTCTGTGAAAGGAGCAAAGTTCTGGATTTTAAGATTTTAAGACAAACACCAAGTCATGGGTGATACAACAAATATTCAAACACGTCTGAATTTTATTTCACAAAATCATGTCAGAATTCATATTTGCAGCCATGTGTAAATCATGTGTAATCATTTGAATCTGATGTACTGTATAACATGTCAGCAATTTAATACTTTTAAATTTATTTTTTCTTCTTTTCTATCTTTCTCTTATACAAAAAGCCCCTCTAGGGACGGGTATAGGGAGAACTACAAACACTATGGTGCAGCAAATCTGTGTTTTCAGTTTTTCAATGCATATTTGAAATCTGTCCCTATCAAATAGACCCTAAATAAATAAATAAATAAATAAATAAAATTCACAGACTACAAAATTACCCTTCAATCCATCTATAATTTACTGTACCCAAGGGGTTCTTCAGCAAACAGCGACAACCAGATCTGACTTATGATACGTACGATGTAGGCTACTTCAACTGCCATTGAGATTACAAGCCCTTAAATCTCGTTACATAATTGGCAGTCAGGACCAATGGTCAGCTCTGGGCTAACAGCACTTTGCAGTCA